>NW_007726711.1:104565-119374 GCF_000696425.1 Galeopterus variegatus
TTTTTTTTTTTTTTTTTTTTTTTTTTTTTTTTTTTTTTTTTTTTTTCCTTTTTGTCTTTTTTCGTGTCCGGCAACGGATCGCAACCCTCAGTGTCGCGCCCGTACCGGACCGGGACCGGCAACGGGATCGCAACCCTCGGTGCTGCGCCCACACCTCGCTCAGCCAGTGAGCAGGAACCGGTCTGTATGTGGGATCCGAACCCTCGGCAGGAGCGCTGCCGCGCTTCCCAAGCGGCGCACTGTAGCAGTGCGCCACCGGGCCGGCCCCACTTACTGGTCATCTTTTGAAAACAAAAACAAAAGCAGAAACAACACACGTGCCTTCAGCTTGTCGTCAGGATATAGATGTTGCAACAGCCCAATGCTCAGCACAACGACCAGGAAAAAGCCAGATAAAGCACAAAAATCCTATTTTGGAGGCATAATGGTGCTGTGGATACGACAATTAGATGACCATGAATGTCACAGGGTCGTGTCCCCGGAGGCCCCGCCAGCGACAGATTCAAACCAAGATGGAGATTCGAATTCTGGCGCCGAGCCCTGCGATTGGGCGGGAGGCGCGATGCCGGCCAATGGGAAGGAGTGGAGGGCTGGGGCGTGGCCGGGCCCAGCAGCAGACAGACAGCCTAGCAGACAGACAGACAGACAGGGCGGGCGCGCACACGGCCCCGTCATCGGAAGGTGAGTGCGGCCGCTGCCCGAGCCCCCAGCCCCACCTGCACCCTGCGGAGGGGCCTCCGTGTCTCCCTGGGGACCCGGCGGTGGTCGGGCTCCCTCGGTTACCGAAACCGCAGCTGCGTCCTCACAACATTCGGGTTAACCAACGGGAGGGCTGGACTGGACATTGTACCCCGTGCCCCTTGGGGAGGGCAGCCATGGACCCAGGAGTCGTCACCTGCCTCTGCCTTCCCGCCCTCCTTCGGGCCATCGCCTGACAAACCCAACCCATCCCCGGGTGGGCAGCCCATGGCGGGAGTGGGCTGGGCAGGTGGGGGCCAGCAGAGGGCGGCGGGGGGGTGCGTCCAAGCCAAAGAGCAACCGCCCAGCACCATCCAGGGTCATGATGGCTGCCGGTGGACACTTGCGGCTTCCCGAGGGCCACCACTGGGGACGACGCCTGACAGCTCACCCGTACACAGAGGGGCACGCTGTGAGAATCTGCTCGGGCTGCCGCAGAAGTGGCCTCGAGGCAAAGGTTTTCAGGGAAAAATCATCCTGGTAAATTGCAGCACTGACGAGCCCTGGTTAAACCACAGCGCTCACTTCAGGGGAAGGTCTGGGTGGTCTGCAATTAGGAAGGGTTTTATGTGGGCACGTGCACGCGTGAGTGGCTGTGAGGGAGGGACATGCCGTGTGTGCCGACCTCACCCTGCGAAGGCTTTGCTTTACTCTCAGGATGACTATGGGCTGAACAGAAGACTGGGTGAGGTTGCAGCCGTCCAGCCTTCACGCGGGGCGGGAGACAGAGGTGGGGGCGGATCTGAGGGATTCCCACCGTCCATGCCGGGTCCTTCATCCCATCGGTTGGTCCACAAAGTTGACTGGCTGCGCCCAGCAACCCAGCAGGGCCTGGGAGCAGGACAGAGAGCCCTGGGGCAGGGGGCCCGCAGTGGGGTATGGGGAGGCGGACAGGAGTGGGGGAAGGATTTGTGTGTGTGAGTGTGTCTCTGTGTGTACGTGTGTATGAGCATGCACATGCGTCCATGTGAGTGTGTTTCCGTGTGTATCGTGGGTGTTTCTCTGTATGTGTGTGTATCAGCACCGGTGTTTATGCTTGTGTGCACACGTGTGTGTCTGTGTGTGCGCGTGTCTCTGTGCGCTTGTCTATGTATGTTTGTGTGTATCATGAATGTGTGTCTCTGTGTGTAGGGGTGTCTGTGAGTGTGTGTGTCTGCGTGTCTGCGTGTCTGTGTGTCTGTGTGTGTCTGTGAGTGCACGTGTGTGGGGGGTGGGCGGGTAAGATGCCACGTTGCTCAGGGCATGCTCAGTTGGCGTCACCGTCCTGCCTGTGATCGACGCGGTCATTCTTACTCACTGCTGGCCCAGATTTTGAGACCGACGGGGCACGGTGAATAATGTGTTTTGTTTGTTTAATAAACTGTAGGTGTGGGCTCAGGGGGGACGGGGGGCGGGGGAGAGACGGAACCCAGGCCTGCTCGTGCACAGAGAACCTGCTGCGGGCCCCGAGCGCTGCAGGGCAAGAAACTGTGGTGGAAGGGTAGTTTATGGAAACGCGGGGATTCTGGAATCATCAGCCCCGTGTGAAGGTCTGAGCCTGGGGTCTGAAGACTCCAGGATGTCTTTCCGATGCTGCGTCTCCTCATCTCCACGAGATGGAGCCAGAGCCCAGGGACGCCCAGCCCCCGGCTGTTGGAGTAGGAGGCCGAGTCCCCAGCGAACCCCTCACGTGCGTCTGGGGAAATACTGCGGCGTGTCTCGGTCTCACCCACTAGATGGAGCACGTGCTTTTGCGATCAAATCACCAGAGCATGCAACGTCCCAGGCTGGCGAAGCCCAAACAGCATCACGGATCAGCTGGCAGGGCTTCCGCCAATCAGAGCTGTTCAGGCTGAAAAAATGGAATTGAAATGGAATTGAAATATTCTTAATGGGAATGGAGCTACCGTGGGGCAGACCCCTGACCTTTCTCTGGGCAGAATGTGGGGTCCAGGACGGGTCGGGCTGTGGGCTGGGCAGCAGGCCAGTGTGTCCCACGTCTCCCCTGGAGGTGTATGGCAGGTGACAGGTGAGGCCACGTGCCCTCCTCCTCCACCCCCCAAATTTAACCGTGCACTGTGAACCCCGTGTGGACTTGAGCCTCCTGTTTTCTGGTCCTACTTCATGGATTGAGACTATTTGCTTAATGCTTTTTTTTTTTTTTTTTTTTTTTTTTTTTTTAAAGATGACCTGTAAGGGGATCTTAACCCTTGATTTGGTGTTGTCAGCACCACGCTCAGCCAGCGAGCTAACCGGCCATCCCTATATGGGATCCGAACCCGGTGCCTTGGTGTTATCCGACCGCACTCTCCCGAGTGAGCCACAGGCCGGCCTGTATTTGCTTAATGCTTAAAGCTGCCTGGGTGTGTGAAGAAGTCTAGTGAAAAGCAGGCGGCTAGACCCCAAAGCAGGTGAGGCTGCTGTGAGAGGTGATCTCACCCCGAAAGACCCCAGGTATTTGAAACTCCTGCTTTGCGTAAAATAGCAACAATAGAAAAAGTAAAAACAAAATGGAAGAAAAACCTAATACTGACTGTATTTCTTTGTTCTCAATTGTGTTCAATGACAGGGCAGGGAGCATCCTGAACTCAAGGAGACCACAGTGACAGCTGTAATGCTTTTTTTTTTTTCTTTTTAATAATTATCAGGTACCCAATTCAAGATGACATAAGCCAAACAAAAAAAAAAGAAAAAGAAAAACATTGAAGGGGGAGGGATGGTTGACTTATGCAATTACAAAATGCAAGGTAGGGTTCAGGAATGGGTGGATGTAGGTGCTTCAGTGATCTGAAGTTGGAGACTGCTGTCTCACAGGGATGCTGGGGACCACTGTCTTGCAGGGATGCTGAGGACCGCTGTCTCGTGGGGACGTTGAGGACCGCTTTCTCATGAGGATGCTGGCAACCTCTGTCGTGCAGGCTGGTTCCCCAAGCTTTTGGTCATGACTCTGTAGGTCACCATCAACACTCGTCCCTGGCTCCTCCCTGCAGGTCCAGCTCAGAGGCCCAGCACAGGGCCCAAGAGCCATGCTGTTAGTAGCCAACTCCTGTGACTCTCATGCTCGGGAGCTTGGGAGCCCTGGTGTGCAGATTAAGGCTCATTTACACACTTGGCTCCTGAGCTCCTGAGATCCAGTCCTGACCTTTGTCTCCAGGTTCTTTGCTTGGCCCTCCAGCCCTGACCGTACGGACACCTGGGGATTTGATTGCACAGCCTTCCTGCTGCTCCTCTGTGCAGCTTCTCCCCATGTCCCTGAAACGCCCCTCCCGGCTTCCTGGCCCATCCTGTCCTTCCTCCCAGAGCCAGCCATGCCAGTGCCAGCATCTCTGCCACAGCACTCTCCTGGGTTCAGGTCTGCAAGACCGGCTGCGAGTGGACGGTCTCCTGTTTTCATGCCCAGTACGTAGCCAAGTCCCTCACGGTGGAAGCACGAAGAAACTTGAGGAACCGCGAGCTCCTTTGGTAGAACCGTTTTCAAGCTGAGGCCTGCAGAGGCCAAGCTCCCCTGAGCAACGGCTCCCACACATGGCATCTTGGTTCCTGTGTCTCCCTCTCTCCATCTTACAAGCACACTGATGCCAGCATCGTCTGGGGCCCCTTCCTCACTTCTGGCCAGACACATTGGCGTGGATCCATCTGCCGGCTCTTCTGCTCCTTGGGCTCGGACTCCAGGTGACTGTGAACTTGGTGCAGTGATCGATGAACCCATGAGGTGGCTGTGACAGGATGCGGGGGCTGCTTGCCCGGGGTTCCTGCTCCCTCTGCCACATGGGCGGTGACAGGCAGCCTGAGATGATGACACCCACTGCACTGAGATCTGGTGGCCTCTGAACCCACCTGCATGCTACACCAGTGAACTCTGCGGTGGACCCACCTGACTCTTAAAACTTTGAGGTTTTGTACATCTTTGGATGGAATTCTCTCTTCTAGGTTTAAAACTTTAAACCCTGCTTTAAAGCTCCACCAGAACATGCTGCATGCCGAGTGTCTCTTAACCTTGTCTTGGGAGCAAATTTTGGGAATCGCAAGGAATATGCCCAGGACTTGAACAATGGACACAGAATATCAGAATGCGGAGGTTTTAGTATGTTTTTGGGGAAAACACATGGTCGGAAAGTGGGAGTTCTCTGTGAGGGCAGTGACTGTGGGTGTTTTGGGGGGACTTGACCCGGCTGTGGGCTGGGGGTGGCGAGGCCACTGTCAGTACAAGGACCTCAGAAATGAGGAGAGGGCCATGGTTTCTTTCACAGAGACAACTGCTCAGGAGGAGAGCATGATGTACGTGGTCCTGGGAGTGGGCAGTAGGGACGAGTACCCAGACCCCCAGGCCAGCTCCTGCAGGCCAGCACCGGGTGGCCCAGCCACCAGCACAGAGCAACTGGCCATGTAGCTTCGGCACCAGACAGACTTTCCAAGGAAAGTGCTTTTCCCACCTTTAGGGAGTGCTCTGAGGGCTCAAGGAGAATCAGGCTCAGGGTTGTCAGATCTAATGGTTACACAGCCGCTGGGACAGTGCTGGGAGGCAGTACTGATTGAAGAGGGAGGCCGTGTCAGGGAATGTGGGAGACCTCAAGCTGAACATGGCCCTGCAACAACCGGCAGGGACACGGGACCTCAGTCCCCTGAGATTGGAACAACCATATTCCCAGAGCCTCTGTGTGAGAGGCCAGCTCAGCGGACACCTCAATTTTAGCCTGTTGATATCCCAAGCAGAGAACCAGCTATGTTATGCTAGGCTTGTGACCTATAGAACCACAAGATAAGTAAGTGCTGTTTAGGCTGCTGAGTCTGTGGGAATTTGTGAGGTAGCATTGGAAACAGACCAAAATGCACCCAGCGAGAGCCAGCTGCCCAGGGTCTCCAGACAGCAGCCTTCTGGCCAGTGCTCACTGTGTCCACAGGACCTGAGCTTTTTCATGGAGCCCCTGCATGCTTTTCTAGAATTATTGAACTTGACCTTGAAGCCACCTTTACCCCATCATCAACCCTGGCGTGAATTCAGTCGGTGTATGTGAACGTGATGGCAACCAGAAGCCTCGAAGAAGCACACTGCTCTGAGCAGGGTGAGGGAACGTGGGCTGCACCTGTCCAGTGCCCGTAGCATCCACTCTGCAGCCTGACTGCACACGGGTGCTGTTCCAGACACACCTCACAGGGCGCTGCTCACACAGGCATGTCAGATGAGGTCGCATGTCTCTGGAAACTCGCTCCTCACCTGAAACATAGTTCTAACCCTCCTTCACTTCCTTCCTTCCTTCCTGCTTTCCTTCCTTCTTAAGCCTTTCCTAATTTTGTTTCACCTTCTTCTAGTGTCCTGATCTTTCTGTCCCTTCTGTTAACCTCTAAAGGTCCAAGTGCAGGTACATCCATGGACTGATTACTCTGGCCCTCACTGACTTTTCAATTAATAAAAGCATGCCTTGTAGAACCCTCAGGCGAAAGATGTGACATATTCCTGCAGGGTAGATATATATGACTCAAGGGGTTCATGAAATACTAGGTAGTTTCCCAATTATCGGGATAGTTTGTTGAAGCTTTCATTTCATTTTAGTACAGCTAACCCTGCTTTCAGAAATATATTTATTTTTATTTCACAAGAGGAAACATAACATAAACCTGATGAAATCCATACTAACCAGATGTGTTTGAAATCAACCTCACTAAGAACTGAACAAACCAGGATTAGGGACATTCTGATGTAATGTAATGAAAGAAACACCACATTATTTATGCACCAATTCTGCCACTAGGAAATCTAAAACAAACAACCCCCTTCCCCCACTAAAAACAAACCCCCAAATAAATTATTTCTACAAAATACTTGGCTTTTATTCTTTAAAAATGGCAATGTCATGACTGATAAAGAAAGGTAATAGGAACTGTTCCAAGTTAAAGGATGCTAGAGAGACATGATAAAATATTCTTGATTAGATACTGGATTGGATTTTTTTTTTTTTTTTTAAGATGACCGGTAAGGGGATCTTAACCCTTGACTTGGTGTTTTCAGCACCACGCTCAGCCAGTGAGCTAACCGGCCATCCCTATGTGGGATCCGAACCCGGGGCCTTGGTGTTATCAGCACCGCACTCTCCCGAGTGAGCCACGGGCTGGCCCCTGGATTGGATTTTACTGTAATGAAAGGATATTACTGTGGTGGGACACCTGTTGAAATTGGAATATGAATTGAAGATAATTTAAGAATGTTACATCAATGTTAAATTTTTACATTTGATAACTATACTATGGTTATTAAGAGGATTCCTTTGTTCTTAGAAAATATAAACTGGAGGTAAATGGGTATAATATATTTGACTTATTCTCAAATGATTCAAAAATATATATATGTGGAAAATGGGGCAAAATATTAACAATCAGGGAATTGAGTAAAGGACATATTGAAGTTAGTTGTACTATATTTGCAACTTTTCTCCAAATGGAAAATTATTTCTAAATAAAAAGTTAAAATGCTACCAAACCCAAGTCCAGCTGCCTGCCCCATATAAAAATCTTGGCTTGGCTTGTCAAAATCTGTTGCAGAACCCAGGGCATTCAGCTCCTGGCTTAGGCTCACCAAAATCTTGTTACTGAACCCAAGTCCAGCTGCTTTCCCCAAATGAAACACAAACAATTAAAAGTCAAATTGTTGGTGGAATAGGAAGTCAGCTTTTATTCAGGAATACCGGTGACCTGAGGCTAACCCATCTCTCTAGTAAACCAGAAAGAGAATGACCACACTAAAACCATCTCCCCAAATCAGATTTACTGAGGGGTTTTTAAAGAGGGCATTAAGGAAATGGAATGTGGAAAGTGAAAAGCAGGAGAGAGGACTTGTAAGAGGCAAAGTGCAAATTCTCACCAAGGCTCCTTTTGGCTTCTCTTCTTGTTCTTGATGTTATCTTAGAGTACTGCAGGATTTTGATTTGTTTCCTCAGGGTGGAATTAGCATAGCTTTATTGATGTCTTCCATGGTTTCTCAGGGTCTGGATAGTATGTGTCTCATCGCAAGCCAGCAGCTCCAGGCTGACTGGAAAACAACTTTACATTTATGTAAATAATTTCATGTTGCTCTGTAACCAAGGTTAAACATATCAAATAACCATAGGAAAAAAGGGAACTCATAGAAATGCGTGCTAAGAAAAAAAAAATGTCTTTTCTTTTTTTTAAAGCCCATGTGGTTTTAGGTCCCAATACGGCTTCATTTCTGCTCACTCTGTATTAGTCTGTTTTGTGTTGCTTATAACAAAATATTTGGAACTGAGTGATAGATAAGGAAAATGACATTTATTGCTTACTGTTTCTGAGGCTGGGAAGTCCAAAGTCCATCTGGTGGTGTGACAGTGACCCAGGGGTCTCACACTGCAAGATGGTGGAAGCAGAGAGAGAAGAGAGAGAGAAAGACAGACTCTCCTCTTCTTTTAGAGCCCTTAGAACCGTGCCCCTCACCACCATTTTTAATCCATTCATTACTGCAGGGTCCTACAACCCAATCACTTCTTCAAGGCTCCACCTTTCAATTACCATAATAGGATTTCCCACTCTTTTAACAGTCACAGTGGGGGCTAAGTTTGTAATACATAAAGCTTGGGGAACACAATTCAATCTTCAGGGAGTTTTGGGGGGACACAATTCAATCCACTACACTCCAACAGTGTTCCCACTGTCAATAGTTCCCTCTATTTCTGTGGAATAGACAGACAATTCATCTTACTGCTTCCAGCTGAGTCAGGGCAAAAAGGGTTAATTTGGAATAAAACTTTTTTTTTTTTTTTTTTTTTAAAGATGACTGGTAAGGGGATCTTAACCCTTGACTTGGTGTTGTCAGCACCATGCTCACCCACTGAGCAAACCGGCCATCCCTATATGGGATCCAAACCCGGGGCCTTGGTGTTATCAGCACCACACTCTCCCGAGTGACCCACGGGCCGGTCCTGGAATAAAACTTTTGATGTGCTGGAGGACATAGCTTTTGATACTCGGCTGGAGTAGCAGCAGGACCAAGAGCATTTGTTTATCTGTTGTCTTAGCAATTGATTGGCAACATGTGGCTGACTCACAGTTAGCAAGGTATACATTAATTGGTACATCAACAATTTTAAGAACTTACATAAATTTTTTTAGGAACAGGATGTCTTATCTAAGTCATGAGCCCCCCTCCTTCAAGGGTGTGAATATTTTTAGAGAATTGCTTGTATAGACAAGATATCATTTCCCCCCTCTTAATCAAAATATTCCTCATGAAAACATTGATGATCAATTTCCTGATTGAAAAGTCTTACTTTCTTTTGCATTGATCCCTAGTGCTGGGAAGGTTCACTTCTAGGTAGACTTGATCCCTCAGTGCTGGAGAGGCTTATTCTGAGGTAGTCATGTCCCATGTCTGCCAGAAAGATGAAACAGCAGTTAGGCCAAATTAGGGCACCATGAAGTGGCTTCAGGAACTTAGAAGAAACATGCTATTCTAAAAGCAATGTTCCAATTGCATCTTGTTATAAAGAGAGCACATTTTTATTGAACTTATGTAAATAACCATATTGCCATAAAAATTATAAGGATACTCACAAATAGTTTTCAAATTTTGGAGGAAACGTTAATAATACTGAGGTTGAAAACCCTGAGTTAGGGCCGGCCCGGTGGCGCACTGCTACAGTGTGCCGCTTGGGAGCGTGGTGGCGCTCCCGCCGAGGGTTCGGATCCCACATACAGACCGGTTCCCGCTCACTGGCTGAGCGAGGTGCAGGAGCAACACCGAGGGTTGCGATCCCGTTGCCGGTCCCGGTCCGGTACAGGCGCGACACTGAGGGTTGCGATCCGTTGCCAGACATGGAAAAAGACAAAAAGGAAAAAAAAAAAAAAAAGAAAACCCTGAGTTAAATTTATGGAGAAATAGAACTTCTGAAGTTCTATTCGGGGAAAAAGAGCAAATGTTTTCATCTTTGTTCATAAAAGTATATTTTACCGAATTGATATAAGTAATAGACAGCTTAAGAGAGAATATTTCCTTAAATCCGGAAAACAAAACATTTAAGTGAAGAACCAACAATGAAAGTTATAAAACTTTTTTTATTGGTTATTTAACTTCACGTAATAAATTTGTGCTTTGCTTGATCAGGATTTATAAATTATCAGATTTCTTACTAGAGTTCTCAAAACTTTTATTTTGTCCACTGATCTCAAAGTTATTTGAAACTTGTGTTTAAGGGTACTTGTTATAGTCTTTTTCATGAATCTGATTGTAGACAGATGCCTTTAGAGAAGAATCAAAACTTCTTGCAATTTTCCTAAGTTCAGATCAATACTTCAAGAAAACCTTGTTCTAAAATGGGGGACTTTTAGTTCTGTATCAGTGTTTTTTTTTTTTTAATATCAAAACTCAATCTTAAGAAAGACTTAGAAATAATTTCCTTCTAACTTTAGCCAACTTAATCATATACAAAAGTCTTTCATACATTTATCCTTCATAAACTATTATTACAACTTACACATCTCCATGACATGCTTTAGACTTTCTGTTCTTTCCTATATTTCCTCTTTCCTAAAAAGCCAGTAATTTTGCTTTAGGACCAAAGTTTGCTACTCAAGATGTTTTCTCACACATAAGTATTCTCTTTTCTTTTTAACCTTCCTAACCAAAACTACATCTTCATATCCATAACTTTCTCCATATCTTTCTGTTCTCCTACTTACTGATTCCTTTCTCATAAAAACACATCTTTTTTTTTTTTTTGGTACACTTTGTATACAGAATTATTTATTCTAATTAGACTTTTAACTTTTAATAACCTTAATTTCTAGTGAAAACCTAAGAAGCAAATAATTTTGAACTGTTTGCCACACTCACCAGTTTTTAAAAGACAGTTGAATCTAAATCATACTGCAAACATAATAAGACCTGTTCACATGACTAAAGTTTACTTGTCCCAATAGATAATCCAATAAAAACTGTGGACCAGATTTTAGGTGAAGCAATTTCATAACTGTCTGATTTACAAAGGACAACCTTTTTATCCCCCCTATTTTTTTTTTTTCTTTTTAGTTTTGATTTCAAATGAGTTTAGAGTTAAATTCCAAATATTTATATGTAGCTAGGACTGGCTGAATTGCATAAGAAAAACAGACTCTCCAAGTAGCCTTGATTCTTCCTACCGGGCTTCTCTTTTTCTTTATCTTGGCTGGAATGCCATCAACATAAAGTTTGTTTTAACACTTGCAGAACCGTGTGCACAGACAGACAAATTTTGTCCAGAGACTTAGCCAATTATGACTTTCTGGATCATAGTTCGTTTCTCAGTCTTGTCAAGAGAAACTCACACGTTCTTTTTTTTCTCTTTGGTCATCAGGTCTTTAATGACCAAAAGGCACAAACTTAGATACTCAAACCTAAACAGACAGCTCTCTCAAACGAACAAAATGCTGGCTTTTACATCCTTGAGTCATTTCTCACACCCAAATAGCACC
This sequence comes from Galeopterus variegatus, assembly GCF_000696425.1. Classification (NCBI taxonomy): domain Eukaryota; kingdom Metazoa; phylum Chordata; class Mammalia; order Dermoptera; family Cynocephalidae; genus Galeopterus; species Galeopterus variegatus. The sequence continues at coordinate 115,738 of NW_007726711.1, forward strand.
TTTAACAAATAAACAGTGTAGAAAGAGGACTCCTGAGTGAACATACTGGCACTATTTATCAGCTCAGAGCCTGTTGACTCCTTACTAACGCTGCTTTCCTTTACCAACCAAAAGGTGAAAAATTGGTGGTTAATATCACTGCTGGAAAATCAGGGGAGGTCCCAAAAATTCAAGCCATGGGGCTGGACTACCATAGGCAGCTGATACCCGCAGATGAACCCAGCCTTGCTCCCATAGAAGTGGGGGTGGCTAGGCCACCTAGAACACTCAGCTCCTGGCCTGGTTCACCAAAATCTGTTACCAAATCCAAGTGCAGCTGCCCAGCACCAAACAGAAAAAAACAAATGACTCAAAAGTCAAATTGTTGGTGGAATAGGAAGGGGTGAAACAGGAAGGCATCTCTATTCAGCTGAAGGTCCTTGGATTTAGTAAGAAAAACAATAATTTTGATAAAATATTCATAAACTGAGCCTACCGTGCTCAAGTAAACATTTAATTTTGAAAAAGAAAAAGAAAAAAGCACACTGAGGAAAAGAAGATATAAAGGTATAAAATAACAAGTTTATTTGTCAAAAGGGGCATTTAAAGCTTATAATTCAAAGAGGTATGGCAAGTATTCAAACCAATTGTTTAGTGTTTTCACACTGGAAAAAAGTTTATACATATTAACTGTAGTATAATAAGCTTCAAAATACATCATTGAATGTATAGACAATGTTTTTCTATCTTTTTAATGTAAATACAAATTACAATGAAGCCTATATCTACATAAATCACTAATTGCTTCCTCTGAAATTAGGAGACTTGGGGTTTCTTACATTACTTTATTTCCTAAGGACATTGGCAGTGATTCCTAAAGTCTTTAGAGAAATCTTGCCTCTGTCATCTACATGGGCACCCCAACCCTTCTTACAGACTAGATTTGGTTTGAGGAGTATCACAAAGGTCTGCTTGTCCTAAATATCTCCTTCACAGTTCTGCCTCAGCACTATTTTAATCAATCTGGAAAATCACTTTTAAAACCAATTATTTGAATGAGGAAAAAAAAAACTAATTTATTTTCTAATTGTTCTAAAAGGCCACTGTTAAAAGTGAACATCACCTGAAAGGCAGAGAAGGCTGGTGAGTATATAAGTGGAGAAGAATAGAAACAGCTAACACTTTCTAAGTGTTATGTGCCAAGCCCTGTGCTGTGCACTTTACATGAAATATCTACAGCAACCTTAGGAGAGATTGTGGTTTGCAGACTTTAGAGTACATAAGGATCTCCTGTGAGACTTGTTAACTACACAGGATTCTGCACCTCATCACCAGACATTCTAATTCAACAAGTACTGTTGCTGATAGTGATTCTCAGCCCACAGGCAGGCACACTGAAATAATTATTATCCTTATCTTTCTCAGAGGCTCAGCAAGACCATGTCAGAGAAGTGTCCTGTGATATAAGATAATATAAGTAATAAAACACACAGTCAGCCCTCTGTGGGTTCTTCATCTCTGGATTCAATGAACCTCAGATCGGAAATATTTGGGGGTTAAGTGGGTTAGCTCAGTCGGTTACAGCACGGTGTCACAACACTACGGCGAAGGGTTCAGACCCCCTTACCAGCCATCAGCCAAAAAAAAAAAAAAAAAGAAAAGAAAAGAAAAGAAAATATTCGGGGGGAAAAAACAATATAATAATAAAAAGTATTACAAATAAAAAATATAGTATAACAACTATTTTCATAGCCTTTTACACCGTATCAATAATTTAGAGATGACTTAGAGTATATGGAAGGATGTATGTAAGTTATAGGCAAATACTATGTCATTTTATATCAGGGAATTTATTATTATTATTTTTTTAGGACCTTAGTATCCACATATTTTGGTATATGGGGGTCGTGGAACCAATTCCCCATGGATACCAAGGTCTTTGTCCCTAGTTCCTGTCACAGAGTTCCTACAACCTTTGGAATTTCCTGAATATTAGGAGTGTCTTTTGTTATCTAGAGTGAACCCCTATCACAACACCTGAATATATGCTAATGAAGTGACTTAGGGTGGGGCCCCTAGTAGCCCAGGACTGGGGGGCCGATTACTAGAAAGACCAAGTGATAAGAGGATTTGAGGGTTGGGACTTTCGGCTCAACTCACCAACCTCCAGGAAAGGTGGGGTAGGGGGGCTGGAGATTAAGCTCTATAAAAACAAGATTTGATGAGCTGCTGGGTTGCTGAACTTGTGGAGGTGCTGCGAGGGTGGTGGGCCAGAGAGGACAAGTAAGCACTGAACTTCCCATCCCCTGGCCCCCTGCACCTTGCCGTGTACATCTTTTCATCTTTTCCATACAGCTGTTCCTGAGTTATATCCTTTCTAATAAACCGGTAAATGTAAGTAAAGTGTTTCCCTGACTTCTATGAGCCATCCTAGCAAATTATGGTACAGGAAGGGGTAGTGTTGTGGGAACCCCAATTTACAGCTGATGGGTCAGAGGCATGGGGTCACAATCTGGGACTTGAGTGGCTTTGCTTGATCAGGATTTATAAATTATCAGATTTCTTACTAGAGTTCTCAAAACTTTTATTTTGTCCACTGATCTCAAAGTTATTTGAAACTTGTGTTTAAGGGTACTTGTTATAGTCTTTTTCATCAATCTGATTGTAGACAGATGCCTTTAGAGAAGAATCAAAACTTCTTGCAATTTTCCTAAGTTGGCAGTCGAGAGGGCCTGAGCCCTTGACATGTGGGATCTGACAGTATTTCCAGGTAGACAGCATCAGAATTGAACTACAGAACACCCAGATGGTGTCTGCTGGAGAATTACTTGGTATGTGGGGGAAAAACCCACACATTTTGGTGACCAGAAGTGAAGTAGAGTGTGTTGAGTGTGAGTAGAGAGAAAAAACAGTTTGGGTTTTTTCCTATACAAGTCCCGTATTGCCCCATATTGACAGGTTACTTGATCAGAGAACCATCACCGTGAAAGACCAAGCGTTTGGAAGTAGATAGATACCGTGGTATAGACCGCAGCTGCAGAGGTAGGAGTGACAAGGCAGCACGTCCGGAATTCTAGCAAGACGTGCAGCCCCCCTGTGACTAGACCCAAGTACTGCGAGAGGACTAAGCTAACGCTCAGTGTTTTATTTGCATATCGAATATATTTTAATTTTCTTCAGAAAGTGACCACTAAGTTTTTGCGAGAAAAAATAACGGCACAATTATTTTAAAACAGTACTTTATATAGTTGCCTATGTGAAGTAAATCGGTTCCCTACGTTGCAAAATAAGCTCCATGTGAATTTCTGGGGTCGTTTGGGCGCATCCTGAGGCTCCACCAATTCCATCGGTTTCTCTAAGCGGTTCAGGACCCTGAATGAGTTAAGAACAACTGCTCAGATCCACGAGAAAGAACACCGCAGGGAAAGGCACCGGTTTCGCTTCTAGAATCCTTCCGCCGAGGAGACTCTCGTGTCCTCTCGCGTCGGCGACACTGCGCTCGTGGCATCGCTCGGGCTGGGGGCTACGGAAGGGCGTGCGCGGCGCCTTGATCACGACGGCTGCGAGACGTTTTCCGGACGCACCGCACAGTCGGAACGTCCCGGGGTCAGTCCGCCTGACCTTCGCCCCGTCACCTGCCCGCAGTCAGCCTCGCTGC
>NW_007726711.1:120374-305491 GCF_000696425.1 Galeopterus variegatus
CGGCGACACCCACCCCTCCTGGGGACTTGGAGCGAGGCGGCGCGCGCGCCAGGGGAGGGGGCGACCCCCGGCCTGAGGCTGGGTGGAGAGTGGGAGAAGGAGCTGGGCCTCGGCCCCCGGCTCTCAGAAACGGGGTGCGACCGGCTTCGGGGCGGAGAAAAGGGGTGTCCGCCGTGCCACCTCCAGAACCCGCCGCGGCCCCCACCGCAGAAAAAGCAGAAAGGAGGATTTCGCCAAATGCAAACTACCGGGCCCCAGTCCAGCCCTCTGATTCCGCGGCCTTCTCTGGGACCCAGGAGCCCACTCTTTGAAGAGCTCCTCCAAGGAGGGCTGAGTGGGGTTGGACATCCCGCGGCGCGCGGCTGCGAGAGCCACGACTGCGACCTTTGTGGGTTCGACCTTTGTAAGCTCGAGCCAAGACAATCCGGGGTGGAAATGACCTGGCGAGGGTCTCTTCAGACAAGGAAACTAGCTTTAGATTTATTAACAAATCCTTTAATGCAGAGGAATTAGTGAAGAGAAGAGTCTAAGTGGCTCAGTGACTGTTAAGGTGATGTTTATAATAAGATCAAAAGTTTCACTTACCTGTCTGAGGCATAAAATTCATTCATTGAGAAAACTGGAAGCACTGAGGATTCATTATTTAATAAAGGTGTCAGAATGGGTAAATTAGCTAATTGCAACATTGTTGTGAAGGAATCTAGATGCTATGAGAGCTGTGAAGACAAAATGCCTTCTCTTCCTGGGGAGGTTTGGGAAGGCTTCACTGGGAGGAGGTGACTTGACTTCAGGATACGTATACTTTTCTAAGGTTATCCCTGGAAGATCATAAGAGCGATCCTCAAGCTTTTCGATATCAGAACTTTGTGCTCTTAAAATTGGAGGACCCCAAAGATATTTTGTTTATGTAGGCCATATCTATTTATATCGATATCAGTAGGTATCTACAAAACTGAGAAATGTTTCCAATATTTAGTTCATTTAAAAGTAACAATAGTAAGTCCATTAGATGTTAACATAAATAATATTTTTATGAAAAATAACTTTCCTAAACCAAAAAAAGTGAGAAGAGTAACATTGTTTTACATTTTTGCAAATCCCTTAATATCTGGCTTACTAGAAGATGGCCAGATTCTCATATCTGCTCCTGAATTTTTTATTGTGGTAAGTTATTTTGGTTGAAGTATTGGAAGGAAATCTACCCTCACATAGAGAATATTGGAAAAGGGAAGACCCGAGGGACTCTCTGAAAGGGTCAAAGGATATAGTTTTATATAATGGGCTTCCTAAGGTTTACTGTGCATATGAATCACATTAAAATACAGACTCTGATTCAGTTGAAATACAGATCTTGTTAAAGTATAGATTCTGATTCAGTAGGTCTGGGGTGAGGCCTGAGATTGTGTATTTATCGTCAGCTCCCCGGTGTTGCAGAATGTGCTGGGGGAGATTGTCTTCCTTTTATAATGTAAATAGGGCTTAAAGAAAATAAAGCCTAACCTGTAAGGTTAGTAACAGTTTATTGCCTTAGGGAAAAAAGGATAATTTATTCAGTACAGGTGTCTTGGTCTTTAGAGTAAAAAGTAAACATGCCAACAAACTTCCTGCTAAGTGTTTTGACTTTCTTCTGCATATTCTCTCTTGGCGACCATTGACTGACCTGAGAGTCTTTATTCTTTTGGCATTTCTTTTGCTTTCCATGTGATTTCTTAGTGTATTTTACTTGAAAATATCCCAAAGGTTTTCTTAACATAATATGGGATCTAAAGTTTTAAAATCCAGACTTGAATGTAAATTCCAGCTCTATTATTTATTCATTATGTTGACAAATGATTCAGTGTTTTTACAGTCCCAGTTTCCTTGTGTCAGCATATATTTTTCCTGAAGAAAAATCTCAAGTGTGGAAAATCTATGTGGACAGATAGATGATGCTTTTTAGTTTTATTTCTACTAGCCAGAAATTGGAACCAATCATTTCAATTATAAAGATTAAGCAAATTTTAGTCCATCTGAAGCAACATGGCAATGGTCTTCAAGGCCTCCTGCAATATCCTGGTCCCATGTTATGTCTGATGTAATATACTACTCAATCCACTCCAGCCACATTTGGCCTCCTTGCCCTTTCTGGAACATATCAGACAGCATCCAGACTTACAGCCTTTGCTCTAGTTGTTCTTTTGTCCTAAAATTCTTTTGTTCTAGAAATATGCTTGGCTAACTCTCTCATCTTCAGATCCTTACCTTTCTAATTTAACCTACCCTGACTGCACAATATCATACTGCAACCTTTATCTCTGCCTGGCCCCAGACACAGGCTCCAGATGCCTTCTCTACTTGTCTTTTTCCATAGTAATTATTACCTTCTAACATATAATATAACTTGCTTATTTACTGTGTTTATTGTTTATTATTCAGACTCCCTGTGCTAGAATGTAAGCTCGAGGTTGGTATCTTTGACCTCATCCTTGTCCTTTGTTTGCGTTTGCATAGGAAGTTACTAGAACAGCACCTGGTACAGAACAGACATTCAGTAAGTATTTGTTAACTAAAGAAATAAACCATTAAAAGTAATGAGTTGGATGACAGAGTAATAACTAGAAAATGTTTGTGAATACAAAAGGGAGACCAAGTATAAAAATTGTAGTATTAAATGTTCACAACTAAAGTATATCACTTAAATCTCAGATTGTATTAAATAAAACTCACCTGAAAGTCACATATAAAATTAGAGCAAAGTGACACTAAATGAATATTACGTATATTAGTCAGCTCAGGCTGCCATGAAAAAATACCATAGACTAGATGACTTAAATAGTAGAAATTTAGTTCTCACAGTTATAGAGGCTGGGAAGTCCAAGATCAAGGCACTGACTGATTTCATTTCCTGGTGAGGCCTTTCTTCCTGGCTTGCAGACTGCCCTGCCACCTTCTCAGCATGTCCTCAAACAGCCTTTCCTTGGTGGGTGGAGAGAAAGAATCTCTTCCTCTTCTTGCAAGGCTGCCAGTTCTATCAGATTATGACCCCACTCTTCTGACTTCATTTAACCTTAATCACCTCCTAAAAACCCTATCTCTAAACTCATTCACATTGGGGGTTAGGGATTCAGCATAGGAATTTGGGGGGTGGGGGGAGGAAGGACACAATTTGTAGCAATAAGCCAAGATACATAAATCAAACTAGAGCAAAGTAATCCATTTTTGGGGGGAGAAAAAAAGATTGAAACAACCAAAATCCCCAAAACAAGACTGATCAATAATAGTATTAATCAGATTTACTGGAACCTTTAAAAATGATAATTAGGAAGAATTAGAAATATGTTATAATGTTTAGTTAAAAGCTAAGAAAAAAAACTCTTTAAGTCTACTTATGTGAAATAGGTCTTTTCTGTATGAAGACTGAAAGAAAAAGAAAAGAAAAGAAAAAAAGCAGGGTCCAAATTAAGGAAGAGAGAAACCTACATCAGAATTTAATGCAAAATAGAAAAACATCTTTTGACAATATTTGAATATATGGTAAAAAGTTTTTAGATGTGAGCTTAAAAATATACAGAGCGATGCACAGATTTTCAAAATTCCTTTCAGAGAAAATAATCTGAAGACCATTGAACTAAAAGAACTACAGAGCAGTCTCATTTTAAGCCCTGTGTGTTGGGGCGGGGGGAACAGGGAAGGGGAGAAGAGGGAAGGGTTAGTTCCTGAAGTTCTTGATAATTCCATATGAATCATATGAATCCTTATGTAAACTTTGATATACACACAGATTGGCTCCATAACATGGCAATAACATCAACATAGTTTACCTCTTATATACCTGTCATTTGAAATTATGTGATTCTGGATAAAATACTAATTTTAGAGGGTTTGAATTATCTTAAACATTGTACATGAGATGAAAACTTATCAGTATTATTCTGCTGTACTATTTGAATTTTACATAATTAAATCCATGTATCATGTGACAACACTGTATTTTACTTTAACTCAGATCTGTGGTTAGTTCTAGGACTTGTCTTCTTCATGGATTTGGAGGTAAAGACTGAGTTAAATAATGATAAACTACTTCTTAATCCCAGCTAGGTGAGGAAGATCAAAAGTGGTGATGTTCAAACTTGAACCCAGGTTTGTCATATTTCAAAATCTTTCTACTTGCTTCTAAAGTGTCTCTGGGAAAGAAAGCAAGGTTCCGTATTGTTTAGTGGCATTAATTTGGATATGACTATTCACTTAATTTTCTTAATGCATATTTATTTTTAAGATGTTCTCATTCTGGAGGGGAACAACGTCTAGAAACTCCTTCTGCTAAAAAATTAACAGATATAGGAATTAGAAGAATCTTTTCTTCAGAGCATGACATTTTCCGGGAAAGTGTAAGAAGGTTTTTTCAAGAAGAAGTGATTCCTCATCACTCAGAGTAAGTGGCACATTTGCTTTTCATGTAATGCACACTAGGACTATGACAACGATCATTTCCTTGAATGCTGTGTGATTTTGTACAGAAAAAATAAGTGTTCAGTATTTCATTAACATTTTTACTGATCTTCCCCATAATGTCATAAGATCCTGGGATTCTTACGTTAGTTTAGAAATTTTTAAGTGATTTTTAGAATGTAAAATTCAAAAATAACAAAATTTGAAAATTGCAACTTAATCTAAGAGGAGTATTTCTGAAAACTGTGGTTAAGTGGCGACAAAATACTAGTCAATTTTATCTTTGTATTTTTCTGCTTCATAAATGAATTAAAATATGCAGAAGCTGAAATAGCAAGTATAATGCAAATCTTGATAGGCAATTGGCTACCTCTAAGTATTTTTACTATTGGATATTTCTTGATTAACTTATTAATAATTGATCACTTTATTGATCAAAAAACTGTCATTTCTATTAAAGTAGAATTTTGCTATGTTTACAGAATTCACTAAATGCCAGTATTTTACTACATTTAAAATGGTTTTTAAATATAAATTAAAAACAGCTTACATTAGGTTTTTATTAATACTTTCTCGGTAAGAATAACCCAAATTAGCTAAACTCTGAAGCTGTCACTAGTCTTTGGTCAAAAGCACCTGGCTTCTTAAAGATAAGAGAACATAATATACTTGCTCTAGGAGAATCTTTTGAGTTTATTTTTTCACTGCTTTTAAATTTTGTTCCAGAAAAATAGTTGAGGAGGCCTTGAAGTAAGAATAATCGAAGTTGACATGTTTGGGGTCAATAATAAAAATAGTCCCAAAGCTACTTTAGCTAATAACTACATCAAAGTACACATGGTAATCAATTTTTTTGTTTTAAAATTTCTTGTGTTGTCCATCTTCTTTCAAACAATATCTTCAGATACCTCATATCTTACTACTATATCTACCACTTTAATAAAACAAAACTCAAAATTCTCAGATTCTTTTCTTATCTCCAACTAGATATTAGTGTTCTCATCATGCCATTCTTATTTTTAAAGGCGAAAAGCTGCCCAGTCATACCCAAATATGTAATCTATTCAGAAGTTCATTTGACAGAGCTGTGCTGCAAGGAGCTTCTGCTCTCCTGTTGTTCCTATTTAAACTGTAATGAGGTTGCCTGCTTCTGTCAGTTTTGATATGCTTGTCCCATAAATTGATCACTTTAAGGAAATAGCAAAGAAGAATTGCCTTCACAAGACAGGTGGTGAATATTCCCGTAACTACATGGCACAACTAAGCTTGCACCGTAAGAGCACCAGCTGAGCAAAACTACGTCCATGAGTATCAATAGGTGTAATTTTCAGGTTCAGTATATAGTTGGATGGGGGGAGAAAGTGGCACATATGAAGAAGCAAGGAAGAGAGAAAGAGAGAGGAGAAATGATAAAAAATGCAAATCAAAGGGTATGGCCAGTATCAAAAAGGATCTTAAATTAAGAGTGCATTTCTGCACAAAATCATTCACAGATTCAAAGTTGTGGCCATGTAAATAATATCAAAAAAGCTTCTCTGATTTTAAAACATTTGTTATTCGCAGATGGGAGAAAGCTGGACAAGTGAGTAGGGAAATTTGGGAAAAAGCTGGAAAACAAGGACTGCTTGGTGTCAATGCTGCAGAGCATCATGGTGGTATTGGTGGGGACTTGTACTCGGCGGCTGTTGTTTGGGAGGAGCAGTAAGTACGGGGACATTTGAAGTTGTGTCTTGTTTTGTAAGCACACTGCTCTCCTTTCTGAGATGATAATTAAGAAATGCTTCCAAATCTTGAAAGACTGAAAATTCAGTGTAAAATGTGAAAGATTATTCTGCTCGTGTACTTTTGCACATTGTTGGGATGTGGGAAGATAAGAAAATTCACTTTTAAGTTGTTGAAGTAGGTGCTGTTGAAAATTCAAGAGACAATTTCATTTCTGCTCAACCCCTATGGTTATTTTTTCCCCTTTTAAAATGATATTTGAGGCCAGTAAGATCAGTTGGTTACAGCGTGGTGCTGATAACAGCAAAGTTTAGGGTTCGATCACTGTCACTGGCTAGCCACCAAAAACATTAAAAAATGAAAAGCTATTTGAAAAAGAACAGAAAAGCAGAAAAATATTTCCATCAAATATTCTAAAAGTTTAATATATAAGAACAAAGATTTTAGTTGAAAAATGGGCGAAAGATTTGAAGCAACAATTCATCAAGAAAGAAATGCAAATAGGTTTTTTTTAAATGAAAAAAGTTCATCATTACTACCAATCAAATGCAAATTAAATTGACTTGGAGGTATCATTCTGAGCTCTGCAAAATTAATGAAAATGAAAAATCCTAATACCCAGTGCTGACAAGGTTGCAGTGAAAGTGATATACTTATACACTATTGGTGGCATTATAAATTAGAACAGTAAATGTTCTGAGGACTGAAAGGGCGAATATATGTAAAGAGTGAAATGTTCCTGCTCTTTGACGTAGGGTGCCACTTTGGGGAATTTAACTTGAGGAAATAATTTAATAAGAAAAATAGGAGCTGTTTTCAGAAATCATTGTCATGTTAGATCATAATCCCCCAAATTTTGAAGCATTCTAAATGTCCAGCAGTGGGAGATGAATACATAAATTATGGTACATAAACAATTTGGAATATTGTGCAGCTATTTAAGATTATAATTTTATATCACTTAAAAAGAAAATAGCAAAGTACAAAATTCATACTATGACTGCATCTGTATTAAAATATATCCTTATGGCAAAGGTAATTTGCCTTAATAAAAATAATTGCTGTTAGGGAAATACAATTGTAGGCGATTAATGCTTTAAAATATTTTATCTCCTAATTCATTAAGTGAGTGTTAATCGAGCTCTGTTAGAGCACTGTTATTATGTTAGAATCAGAAATTAAAAGATTAATAAAAACAAAAAGAAAACCCATTCAGGAACATTGTACATTTGTGAGGAAACAGGCTATTCCCACTTAATGTGAAAAGATCTTTAATATTTTGTTAGTCATTTTTTAATTGAAAATCAAAGAAATTAAAAACAGAAGAACAAAATAACTGTTTTGTGCTATAAACTTCCTTTCTTTCTTTATAAGAGCGTATTCAAACTGCACGGGCCCAGGTTTTAGTCTTCATTCAGATATTGTTATGCCTTATATTGCAAACTATGGCTCAGAAGAACAGATTAAGCACTTCATCCCCCAGATGACTGCAGGCAAATGTATTGGTGCCATAGCAATGACAGAGCCTGAGGCCGGAAGGTAAGTCAACTGTTGGCTTTGAATTCTTGAAAGCAGTGCCCAAACAGCAAACATTTTTTCAGTACTTGCTTTACACAAGACTCTGAGCTATCTGCTGATAGGAATACCAAGATGAACACAGCATAATTATTGACCTCAAATAACTTAAAACTCCAGTGGGAAAATAAAGCATTTTTATATACAAATAACAATAAATCAGATTGTAATGTATGCTGTGTTTGAGTTATTAACATAGTGTTATGCAAATAAAGTGGTAGGGTACGAGTTGAGTTTTAGGCATAACAAATTTTAGATGTTGGGTGAGATTCACATGGAAATGTCCAGAAGGCTGTTAAAAATGGGTATTTGGAATTCTCAAGACAGGCTGGGGTGGCAGTAGGTTTTAAAAGTCTTTCATATGTAAGCAAGAGTTGAAGTAATGGGAATGCATAAGATTATGTATTCAGTCATTTGCCAGTTATTTATTAAGTGCCTTCAATGTGCCGGTTATACAGTGGGGAACGAAATGGATGTGGTCTCTGTGCTTATTAAGGAGAATGACAAGAAACAAGTAAATAAATATATTAGTAATTATAAGTTATGATAAGTACTATGAAGGAAAGAGTGCTATGCTGAAGACTAGTGGTATGTGTGTGTTTAATGGGACAGGAAAGACAAATTTAGATATGAATGCTAAGAAAGGCCTATAAAAAGTGGTTGTATTTAAACTGTGGTTGACAAATGAGAAGGAACCATTTATACAAGAATGGGAAGAGGGTTTCCACACAGCAGGACCTGATCCTCAAGGGGAAAAGTGAAAGGGTGAAAAAGAGACCAAGTTTCCAACTAATTGATCACAGCCAGTTACACATTTCTTTGTTCTTTCTCCACTTCCACTGCCTTACTTGATTCGCCTTAGGAAAAAGAAAAAGGGACTAAAGAGGAAACCTTGGGCATCATGTTTCATTGGGAACTGTACAAATAAGATAAAGCAACAGAAACAGAAGGATTGAGAGTTCGAAAGAAATGTAGACAGGAGCTCTGTTGTGAGCATGAAGGGAAGTCAGTTTGAAAGGCAATAGGATTTCAATAAAAAAAACTGTCAAAAAATAAAATAAAATGCAAAGCAAAACAAAACAAAACAGAAACAGAAAGAAAGGCAATATGATAGAAGGGAGGAGTTAGGAGTTAATAATGTCAAAGCCACAAAGATGTTGAGAATTGAGAATAGGTCATGGCAGGCCACTAGTGATCCAGTAGATTGGAGCGGCAGAAATTACTTTGGAAGGGAGTGAGGTGGCAGAGAAATCAAACTATTCTTTTTCAGCACTGGATGGTGAAAGGAAGTGGAGAGAGGGGGAAGTAGTTTGACAGGCTAGCTGGCAAGGGAAATGATTTATGTTAAAAAGAGCAGAGACTTAGGGATCAACAGGAAGCAGAGGAAGAACTTAAAGAAGCAATAACTGAAAATCTAGGACTTGTTTCCGGGGAAGTCAGGCCCTACTCTTTCATGATGATAAATTTTCCTTTTTGACAGGGCTATTTATTTTTAAATTTCTTAATGTTCTGTAGTGTCTCTTAGCAGTATGCTTAAATTGTATTTATCTTTCCCAGATATCTATCCATACTTACAGGACAATACTGATAATTAATTTTGCCAAAGATAATAGGTTTTTGTTCACTTCTGTTGCCTAAAAATATGATGTTAACAAATAGAAATTTAATCTTCTTCCTTTGCTTTTAATTTTGTTCTCTAATATAACTGCCTGACTGCCAATATTCTGATCGAGTCATATTAGCTCTGTGATCACTATATTCCAATTCCAGTCGACTGCATGTTAACTCTCACCTACAAGCAACAGAATAAACAAAGGTTCACTTGATTTTTGTTTAAATTCCAGGCCCTTATCTGTGGGTAGGTATATGTAATTGAGAAGGAAACTGAGAATGTGAATGGAGAAAAAGGCAGATTTTTTGCAAGGTCAATGAGAGTCATGGGAAGATAGTAAATTAGTCAGATATTTAGAGAGATGAGCAAAGGGCCCAGGTGGGTAAGAGAATGCAAGAACAGAGAAAAGCCACCGATGAAGAAGAGTATTAGAGTGTTGAGGAATTATGGTGAGAAATAAGGAAAAACACATGGGAGGAAAAATATAGAGAGGATGGGACATGGTTCATTTTGCCTTCCCTCAGAGATGTGTCAGCCACTGTCTGTATTGTTGCTTTGATTTGGCTTGCACAGAAAAAGGTTGTAATTGCTGGAAAACATCCAAATCTTCACTGGCCCTTTCCCCTTCCATTTACATAGGAGACTTCATTATTTATAATTATGTATATTTGTATGAAACCTTAGCAATTTGTAAAAGCTTTCATGTTGGTTTTCTTATTTGGCTATCATAATAGTTTGTATGAAATATAGAGACATTATGATCTCTATGTAAGGAGGAAGCAGAATATGAGATATGAAAGTATTTTAACCAAGTTCATAAAGTAAATTGATGACTGCATTGAAGCTAGGGTGTTCTAATACCAGCTGTGTGATCTTGTGTAAAATCTTGAGCCTCAGTGTCTGTGTCACTGAAATTGAGGTAAGATACCAAATAGGATTATTGTGAGGGTCTGAATTCTTGGCATTACTAAATGGTATACTCATATTTTTAAACCACTTTTAATATTTTATATTTACCATTCAAAATTTTGAGAAAAATCCACAATTACTTTTATTACCTTTGATATGTTCCTGTATAGAATTGTTTTAATAATTTTTTAATACAAATTTTAGTAACTGATATTTTATTCTTACTTATGATGAAAATTATGATGTTAGAATACAACAGCATTCAGCTTTAAAATGTTCACTATCAGCATTTATTCTTTTGGTGATAATTAGGGTAAAGATTGTTCATATATCTCTGTCATTCAACCTATATTTCAGATATTTGGCTCTAATGTTATACAATCTCCTTCTGAAACTTACCCATGATGTTTGAAGTGATTAGATGTGTAATGGATGAGTTTTGAATTCCTGTTTCTAATGTCTTGGTGTGTTGGTGGTCCTCAAGACCACTCCTAGCTTCAATGATTTTCTAGGAGGACTCACAAGATGCAGCATGAATTGTCCCCATGGTTGTGATTTATTACAGTGAAAGGATACAAAGCAAAATCAGCAGAAGGGAAAGTCTCATTAGGTGAAGTTTATAGAAAACCAAGAGTCCTCTCCCGGTGAAGTCACCCATAACATGTTTAATTCCTTCAGCAACAAGTTGTCACAGCATGTATGAAATGTTGTCTACCAGGGTGTAGCTCATTAGAGACTCAGTGCCCAGGATTTTATTGGCAGCTGATCACACAGGCATCCTTTGCTTGGTATGTTCCACAAGTTGAGATTCCCAGAAGGAAAGCAGGTGTTCAGCATAAGCCATATTGTTTGTATAAACAGTTTAGATACAGTAAGCCACTAATCAGTTCTAAGAATGGTGGGAACCCTCTTGAAATCTAAATTCTAGATACCAGCCAAGGGCAACCTTGTAATCAGGCCTTTCCAAAGATGACAGTCTCAGGCCTGCTATATTGACTCTTTACTGCACACTTGGCATTTTTAATAATGTAATTCAGCAAATATTTTTTGAGTGCCTGTTATGTGCAAAGCAATATGTTAGGCAAGGGGCATATAAACGTGAACTTGATATTCACCGTGTCCCCAGAAAGCTTGAGTCTAAGTGGGATAAGTGTGAACAATAAGGCCTTTTTATTAATGGCTGAAATGTGAGATAAATGCTTTAAGAGAAAATATTAGCTTCTTAAGCCTTCTGTGACAAATTACCACAAACTCAGTGGTTTAAAAGAGCAAAAATTTATTATCTCACAGTTCTGAAGGCCAGAAGTTTGAAATCAGTATCACTGGGCCTAAATCAAGGTATCAGCAAGGCTACTCTACACACCTTTCAGAGGTTACAGGGAAGCATCTGTTCCTCACCTCTTCTATCTCTCAGTGCCAGCTGGTGGTCCTCGGCTGGTTGCCCCATCACTCCCATATTGGTCTCTGTGGTCACATTGCCTTCTCCTCTTCTGTCTGTGGAATCTACCTCTACCTCTTCCTTATAACGACGTTTGTGATTGCATTTAGGGCTCATCCAGATAATCCCCATCTCAAAATCCTTAAGTTCATCACATCTGCAAGACCCTTTTTCCGTATAAGGCAACACTCACGGATTCCAGGGATTAGCACCTGGTATCTCTGGGGATCATTATTTAGCCTAATATAGAGAGTGATAAAGAAAATTGCCATGCTATATAAAATAGAAAGTCCACATACAAGAATAAGAAAATGTTGCAACAATAAGTGATGTGGACTATTTATACATGATGCTATTCATTGTAGGATATTCATAAAAGTTGGAACCTGAGTGTTCAACAATAGGGATTGTTTTAAAAAAAATGATAAGTCCATATGGTGACATTCTATGCAGATAATAAGAATTATCTTATAGAAAAACATTAGATACTGTTAAGAGGTTAAACTCATATGTATCGTTCCAATTTTGTAAAAATACATGTGTGTGTATATATATATATATAGAAAAGTATTGGAGGGATGTATTTAATGAATGTTTATTTCAGGAGGTAAAATTATTTTTTAAATTATTTTTCTCCTTGAGAATACTGTCTTATTTTTCATATTTTAATTAGAAATATTTGTTTTATATTTAGAAAAATAATCATAGAAAAATAATCAGTTCTTTTAAAGCAGGTTTGTTAGAGGAAATGGCATTTGAGACACAGTTTTTTTTAGAACATTTTTATTGAAACATATCGATTGTACATTTTTATGGGGTGCTTTCAATACATGTATATAATGTGTGCTGATCTATTCAGGGTAATTACCTTATTCCTCATTGAAAAATTTAATCATTTCTTTGTACTGTGCACATTTGATCCCTCTTCTAGTCATTTGGTTATATGTAGTAAATTATTATTGATTACAGATTTCTGGGTTGACTGTGTACCTATAGGGCTTATTTTTCCTATCATGCAGTACTTTTATATCCATTAATCAGCCTCACACTATCCTCTCCTTTCCTCTCCCCTTTCCAGCCTTTAATAACCATAGTTCTTTCCTCTCCTTTTAACAGTTTAACTTATTATTATTTGTTTTGTTCTCTTTTTTAGTTCTCACATATGAGTGAGAATATGCAGTATTTCTCTTTCTGTGCTTGGCTTATTTCACTTACCATAATTTTCCCCAAGCTCATCCATGTTGCTGTGAATGGCAGAATTTCCTTCTTTTTTATGGCAGAGTAGTATTCCATTGTGTATATATACCACATTTTTTTTATCCAGTCATCTGGTGATGGACATTTAGGTTGCTTTTGTATCTAGTCCTTCTTAGGAGCACGAGATATGTACATATCAAGGAATTATAAGCTGTATCTGGTTAGTAAAGTTGCAGGATGTAAAGTCAATATACAAAAGTCAATAACATTTCTTTATACCAACAATGAACTAGCAGAAAAAGAAATCAAGAAAGCAATCCCATTTATAATAGCTATCAAAAAAATTAAATAATAATGTTTCTGTTGAGAAGTCTGCTGTTAGTCTGATGGGATTTCCCTTATATGTGACTTGATGCTTTTCTTTTGCTATTTTTAGAATTCTTTCTTTGGCTTTGACTCTTAACAGTTTGACTATGTGTCTTGAGAAAGACCTTTTTGGGCCAAATCTGTTTGGAAATCTCTGAGCTTCTTGAATCTGGGAGATCATATCTCTACCAATACTTGGGAAGTTTTCAGCTATTACTTCATTAAATTGGCTTTCCTTTTCTCTTCCCCTTCTGCTGTACCCATAATATGGATTTTTGTATGCTTAAGATTGTCTGATTGATCTCATGGGCTTTCTTCATTATTTTAAATTCTTTTTTCTTTTCTTTTTTTTTTTTGATCTAAGTAGGTTAATTCAAAAAGCCTGTCTTTGGGTTCAGAAATTCTTCTACTTCTTCTAGCCTGTTGCTTAAGCTCTCAGTTGTATTTTTTACTTCATTGAATGAAATCTTCAGTTGCAGGATTTCTGCTTGTTTCTTTTTCATGGTTTCTGTCTCTTTGTTAAATTTCTGATACTTGTACTGGATTGTTCTTTGTTTTTATTTTTTACTTCATTGTGATTTCTTTTTTTTTTTTAACACTACTTTTTATTTTATTTTATATATTTTTAAGTTTATTTATTAATTTTTTTTACATTCTAAGATGTTGTTGCAGAGAAGTTGGGAAGGAGGGAGACAGGGAAAAGAAATAGGGTGGGAGAAGGAGGAAGGAGAAAGGGCATGGTTGAGGCCTGTGACAACCCCCTCATTCCTGCAGGGGAGCCTAGGGGGCTTCCAGTAGGGGCTTGGTCATCCTAGGCTGGGTGCAGATGTCAGGGGTGTGTGGCTAAAGCCCTCGGCACCTGACTTCCCCAGCTCAGAAGACCAGGGGGCTTCCAGCAGTGGTTTGGTGGTCATTACTGGGCTGGTTGCAGATGTTGGAGGGTGTGTGGCCAAAGCCCTCAGCCCCCCACCATCTCGGCTGGGGAGCCCAGGATACTTCCTGTGGTGGCTCAGTGGTCATGGCTGGGCTGATTGTGGGTTGTGGGGGGGCATGGCTGAGGCCCTCAGCCCTCTGCCCTCCCTGGCATGGGAGCCTAGGGGGCTTCCAGTCCTTCTAGATTTTATAGTGTTCTTTGGTGATATGAGACCTTTACTAGTTAATATCAAACTTTGTCTGTGGTCTGTGGTTATTTTGTTCTTTCCTTCAGTTCTGTGTTGGATTATTTGCTTTTTCCACCACTTAAACAGCACTAGAACTAATTTGTTGTCCTTTGCTTACTTCTAAAATGGGAGAACTTCCTGTGGGGACCAGTACTTGAGCTCTGTGGTTGAGCTAAATTGCTGTTTTGCTGCTGATTCCCTGGGGAAGGCTTTTTGTGCAGCTCAGGTTTTAATGTTGACTTCACAGGTGCTTCCAGGT
The DNA here is from genome assembly GCF_000696425.1 of Galeopterus variegatus. Taxonomy (NCBI): domain Eukaryota; kingdom Metazoa; phylum Chordata; class Mammalia; order Dermoptera; family Cynocephalidae; genus Galeopterus; species Galeopterus variegatus. The sequence continues at coordinate 135,041 of NW_007726711.1, forward strand.
CTAGTAAAATCTGGTGTACCTGGGTTGTGTAGAAGCTCTGGTCTGGACCTGAGTCTTCAGCAAACTGTACCCCATGCAATTCTATATTCCTGACCACTCTCCTCTGAGTGGTCCTGTGCTGATTGGGGTGCAGATCAGCTGTCCTTGCTGTGTCCCAGTGTTCCCCCAGTGGGCTCGTCTTCCCCACCACCTGTGCTCCAAACACTTCCCATGGGACGGGCCATTGAGATGACTCATTGGCCTCTGAGTGGCTCCTTTTTTTCAGTTGTCGTGGCTCCTCACTCCTATGTGGGTCCATGGGACCTGGGGGCCACCAAGGCCCTCTTCTCCCCTGCAGCCTCCAAGCACCTTCATCCAAAGGGCACACAGTGGCTTTTTTCAGCTCTTGCTCCGTGTGCTCATCAGCTCCAGCCTTGAAGTGGCCGGGGCTCAAAATGGTCAGAATGGTCCTTTCTTTCTCTCGTCATGGCTTCTCCTGCCTTCATGAACTCCACAGGTCTCTCCTCCTCTTCCCCTGAGCTCTAACGGCCCCAGCTTGGCTGTCACTGCTTTTTAATAGTTGTAAATTCATTGATTTGTGGGAAAGAGTGACTCTGGGGATCATCTATTCTGCCATCTTGACTGGAAGCCTATTGTGATTTCTATCTGTTTTTTCTTACATCATGTTGAGTTTGATTAAGACTGCCATTTGGAATTCCTCCTCAAGCATTTCACTGGTTTCCTGTTGTCTGGGGTCTGGTATTGGAGAATTATTGTTTTCTAGCATTTCACTGGTTTCCTGTTGTCTGGGGTCTGGTATTGGAGAATTATTGTTTTCTTTTGGAGGTTTCCCTGTTTTTTCATGCTTCTTGTATCTCTGCATTGATGTCTAGGCATCTGGTGGTGTAGTCACTTCTTTTAACTTTTGGAGTAGCTTTTGAAGGAAGAGATGCTTAACCTGTTGAAGTGTTCTATATTGATAGTCAGGATGTGTGTTACAGTTTTGCTTCTGGGTGAGTGCAGTCATAGGTACTGGCTCACTCCTCGCACCCTCTCTGCTGGGGTGTGCAGGGCCCCTGGGTCAGGTGGGACTCTGAGTTCCCAGGGAAGATGGGCATGGATCCAGGCAGCCAGCACATTCCTCTGTGCTCTTCACAGGGGTGGGCACATCTGCTGGATTGGGCAGGACTCTGAACTCCCCTGGCTCCTATCTCAAAATGGCAATGTCCAGCAGCAGCCCAGGACTAGAGGAGTTGGGGAGACTCAGTATGTACTTCCCTCTGGAAAAATGCAGTCTTGTGAGCTCCTAGCAGCTTCCCACACTGGGCTCACTTTTCATAAAGGCCACATGGTTACTTTGCAGCCTGATTTGCAGGCGTCTTTGGTGGGAGCACCAGCTGTAGACCCACCCTCCACCTACCTTGTCCCAGCAGCGCAGGGTCTCTCCAGTCTCCACACTCGTCTTGATCAGGTGCTTTCCCTGTTTTTCTATGTTGTTGTCTCAAGTTTCCAGATCTTGGGGGATTTTCCTTACTGTTTTGCTGGATTCTGTCATTTTCTCCTAGACACTCTATAGGTAACTATCTACTTATTGCTTTGGACTTTTTTTGCATTAGTGGTGAGGGCTGGCTGCCTCTAGACAGCCATCTTGCTGGAAAAAAAAGAAAAAAGAGAGAGAGAGACATAGTCTTTTATATAGCTAAACTTTTAATGATAGGGGAAGGCACCACAGTATATAAGGGCAGGAAAGTACATGGTGACACATAACCCCAGGGATAAAATGAACCTTGAAATATCATCTGAATCCAGTTTGGGGGTCTTACATATTAGTTGGGTTTTACTATACTTTATAAAATCCGGCTAGCTTGTAATCTTAATCATGTATTCATTTGTATAAGTGCTTGAGAATATAACACATTGGACCTGATTTTTCATTACAGTTATGTGAACATTCCTATGTCTAGTTAAGCAAGTTTTATAATGCTGTAACTAGTTTGAATTATCACATTATATACATACTTACGTGTAACAGCATTTGGATAATTTAATTTTTATCACTTTATGAATTTTCCATCTTTTTTTTGAATTACAGTGACTTGCAAGGAGTAAGAACAAATGCCAAAAGGGTTGGAAGTGACTGGATTCTCAATGGAAGCAAGGTGTGTAAAGAAGGGCTTCTAGAGCTCTTCTCTCCAGAGTCATTTCATGGGTAACAGTGTCTCAGATACCATTTATCATTGATTCTGTTAGATCTAGAAACTAACACAAAAATTGAGTTTACTAAAGATTTTTTGGAGACAGTGAGAAATTTACAACATTTATATTATATAAGATCTGTGATAGCCTCTTCTATGTTCCATTCTGCATGCCCCTTCCCGAGTATGGTAAATGTTGTTTTAGCTTCCAAACAACCCTTATCAAACCAGAAAAGGGGAAGGTAAAACTCATATTGCCTACATAAGGGACAAAAAATAATTAAACTTTATGTTGATGGAATATCATTGAAAAAACTCTCTCATAAATATCAAGCAGAGTTTCAAAAGATCTTAGGAAAGAAAGATATCGCTGATAGAATTTGAGAGCCCTTCAGTCCTTCTGAGAATTAATCAACGCATTGATAGAATTATCCAGTTCAATCCAGTGAACCTTCAGTTAAGGTTACAAAGTTACTGACAGACTCAAGAATAAATGTGAGTATATCCCTTAGAATCTAATATGACTAAGGGCAGACAATATTGTCTACCTAAAATTGTGTCTGGTATACACTCAGTAAATATTCGTTGTTGACTGAGTATTAAGTGAAGGAAATGTGTTCACTTTCTACATAGTTCTAAAGAAGTTTTTCTGAAAATTTGTTCCAAGGTCTATTGAAGGACTAGTTTGTGATTGTTTACTTTAAAAGAAATTTTTATTTCCAATTATTTTTAGGCTAACATCTTTGTATTTACAAAATCACAAGCTTGAATGTTGTGGCACTATCAGATTCCTAAAAAAGTTTGTAAACACTCTCCATTTTTGTACTTATGTTGTCAGAGGCTGGTAATAGTTTATAGATTGACATCCATCTGCAGACCACCTTTAGAGCAGCCAAGTTCTTTTTTTTTTTTTTTTTTTTTTCCTTTTTTTGTCTTTTTTCGTGTCTGGCAACGGACCGCAACCCTCAGTGTCGTGCCCTTACCGGACCAGGACCGGCAACGGGATCGCAATCCTCGGTGCTGCGCCCACCCCTCGCTCAGCCAGTGAGTGGGAACCAGTCTGTATGTGGGATCCGAACCCTCGGCGGGAGCGCCGCCACACTCCCAAGCGGCGCACTGTAGCAGTGCGCCACCGGGCCGGCCCCAAGGAGCAGCCAAGTTCTAAAGAATGTACCATAATCTAGTTTTGTAATTATTATATAGAAAAATATCTGTGGCGTCAAATAAATTTGGAAAATGTGCACAACTTCTCACTCTGATATGCTGATGTGCATTGTGAATCTCTAAAAGTTGGATACAGTATGTCATGTGCCCTAAGAAATTTTCTTTTCATAGATTATCTTGAGTTCCTGGTGTTCTTCAAATATACTTTAAGAAATATTAGTCTAAACTATTTATCCTAAGGATTGTAACAAACAGGTGCTAATTTCAACATATGATGAATTAACTGCCTGCATATAGAGGGCTTGTTTTGAAAGAAGAGTATAATATTTGGTCAAAAGATAAATGGGAACCTCATTCTCTTATGACTCTGGCTTTCTGAGCGGCCCAGTCTGCCTATTTGTGGTCTTTGGTGAGAACCACTCAGCAAAGGCACCCAGACTGTGTAACCAAACAGGGCCTGTTGCCTGATGCACAACAAGACAATACTGATACTCATCTTTGTAGCAGAGAAGAAAGGTTTATTTGTAAGGCAGCCAAGGAAGAAGACAAGAGAAATAAATCTCAAATCTGCCTTCCTGATAGCAGGAAAGAAGGGTTTATGGGGAAGTAGTTGGGGTGGTGCAAGGTGTGGAGGATCATGATTGGTTAAAAGGTTTAAAGAAGGTCTTCAGTGATCTGCACAGGTGCAGGCCATCTGCATGCCTGTTCTTGAGTCGTATGTTCAAAAACTGGCAGCATTAGCATGATCTGGAGTTGGAGTTTTTGGCCTTCTGGCATTGTAAGTTCACCCATAGGACTGCAGGCTCAATCAGGTTATCTTAAAAGGCAGATAGGAAGAAACAGAGAAGTTAATTATGGATATTTACTGAAAGAACAAGCAATTTAAGTAGGGAATAAATTTTAACTGAAAAGTCACTGGTTACAACTGTTTCAAAAAAAAAGACACTATAAAGAATAGCAAAAAAAATGAAAAAAAGTAAAGTAATTGGTAAGTAAATATAGTGTATCTGAACCATTAAAATATCAACACAACATTTATAACAGTATAGGAAAATAATTATGTTAACAAAAGTGAGAGAAAAAGGATATAAAATGCAAATATAGAATAATTTCAACTATATTAAAATATGAGAAAGAAAATTCATAGTGATATTTATATTATGGACTCAGAGAAGATTACTTTTTCCTTTTTCTTTATAACTTAACATAATGTCTATATAAGATCCATGATGAGTTTATGTTATTTTATAAGCATTCGATATCCAAAAAAATGATGGCCCTCATTAGGGATAATCCCAGCCCTATTCAAATTTTTAACTGTCATAATTAGGAAAGAAACTGAGCAAGTCATCTTACAAAGAGAATTCTCCTATAACTCTATTAGAAAGGAGGATCAATCATGGTAGAAACACTCAGGTTAGGTCAAGCTGTTGTAGAAATGGTTCAGAATCTCCTAATCCTCTTCTGTAATTAGTTCCAGGAAGAACTTTTGGAGAACTCCCCTTGATATTACCACATTGGGATTTGAATGTTTGAGTGAATAATTTTTGCCCCATGGACTGTTCTTCCCTGCTTTTCAATTTCATTGTTTGTCTATTGTGTATAGTTAATACATGTCTGAAACCATGGATTTTAGAACACACAGGTACTAATTACCTTGTGCTGTGTGGTTCAAAACAAATAAACAAAAAAAGCACTCTTTCAGCAACTGTGGCAGCTACACAAAGGTCACTGTTATCTGAAAGAAGTAGATCATCAATTAAAAAAATCAAAACTAGGCCTTTTCAAAAAATGATAAATCTGGGACTATAAATACTTTAATAGCATGGTGCCATTTAGAGCAAATTCCCTTTTCTAATCTGGAGCTTCTAAAAAATAATTTGTCATTTTAATAGACAATTTTTTTTAATGCATTATAAATTTTTATTTATTGATTTATTTATTTTTCTTATTGAATCATAATTCATTATACATAATTGGGGGTTCAACATTGACTATTTTGGTTTTATTTCAAAAACAACATAATCTCTGTTAATTATCATTATTATTTGCAATCTTTCTCCTCTAGTGAGGAGAAAATGTATAGATTTTGTTCTCTGAAGCATTGGGTAATATTTTCCCTGGTTGTTACTAACCTCATGTATGAATAATAAACCCTGCAGATACTGTACTTGAATAGGTTATACAGAGGTGTATAAACCGTGAATTATCTGTTTTATTCCTCTTGAATATGTTTTCCCCAGTCATAACTTGCACATGGACCTGAATTATTGTGGTGGATTTTCGTGTACTTGTGGTTTTGCAGGTGTTCATCACTAATGGGCAGTTATGTGATGTTGTGATTGTAATCGCAGTCACAAATCGTGAAGTTCACTCCCCTGCCCATGGCATTAGCCTTTTTCTGGTGGAAAATGGAATGAAAGGCTTTATCAAGGGACGAAAGCTACAAAAAATGGGATTAAAAGCCCAGGTAAGTCACAATATAAATCATGTTTAGGTAATAATTGAGTTTACTATCAACCAGATAGAAGACATATAGAGAATTACATGTGGTACAACCATACCTTCCTATGCTAAATTCCTAAAATATGCTTTACAGAAATGAGATAATGGAGATTTATTTCCCTTTATGCCACTGTATCTCTTTCTGGTGGTCAGCAATGGAAGTGAATCAGGGTATTATGAATATCTGCTTTAGAAATGGCAAAATTAACTGCATTGTAATAAGCTATCTACTTATGAAATTTATTGAAGAAAATTATGAAGTAAGAATAGAAAATATGTTTTTCTATACATGACCAACCCCCACCTCTCCCCATGTTTTGCTTAATATGTATCAGAAATCCTTAGTTCCCAGTACTTAGAGAACTGGACAATATCAGAGCTAGAATGGCAGTGTGTTGCTGTGGGAAAGCCACAAGTTTTGGAATCAGATGGACCTGGACTGTAATCCGATTTACCACTTAGTAGTTGTGTTCATTAACCACTCCAACTTGGCTTCCAATTTGTTTGTTTTTTTCCCTTTTTTTTCTTTGTTTGTTTGACAGCTGGCCGGTCCAGGGATTAAACCCATAACCTTGGTGTTGTAACACTACACTCTTACCAACTGAGCTAGTGGCCAGCCTTAAATTTTGTCTTTTTTTTTTTTCTTAAATGGAAATAATAATGGTCACCTCATTGGATTATTGGGTGATTTAAATAATGTCATTCTGTATTTAATTGTATGATCTCTTAGGACACTGCAGAACTGTTCTTTGAAGATTTACGGTTGCCAGCTAGTGCCTTACTTGGAGAAGAAAATAAGGGCTTCTATTACCTCATGCAAGAGCTTCCACAGGTTAGAAGTGTTTAAAGATTCCATCTTTTGATTAGATAATGGACTGGAATAGAATAATATAGAACTATATTAATCCCTGTATGCAAAACTTGTGATATAGCTGGTCATTTAAGTATAACTTTAAAGTTGCCAAAAAAAAAAAATGAGTTTTATAAGGTACATAAGTAACTGAACTCAAGGATATTCAATGAAAGCTTATAAAGTAGGGAAAGTAGGTATATGTGTTTTGTGATTTCTTGGAATGATTTTATATTCTTAACTATGAATCAAGAACTTTTAGCTCTTTGTAAAGAAATGTCACCCAAAACATTTGGCAGTTTTTAAATAATAATTGTGAGCCAAAGGGAAAAAGGTGTTAATTTCAGCCTGAAAAGTTTTATCCACATAGGGTCAGTCCTCATAGCTGTGTTTTTTGAGTGTGGTTGCCAAGCCATCACTGACCTCACATGCCAGTGTAAGGGGGTACACCTGCCTGGTGCCTGCCATGGCAAGGGCTAAACATGAAATTGAGGACAAGGGCTAGGAACATAAGCACTTAAACAGAATATGAATAACACCAGCACGATGGAATTAATGTAAGGCTTCTTTTGCACTGGTAGGTAAAATTTAACCTATGCACTTTAAGATGTGGATTTCCACAGATATATTAAGTTACATGGTGTGCAGACATCAATAAATAAAAATCAACAATTACGGAATCTCTTTACTCATTTATGAGTAAAGAGAAAAGTAAATTAAATAAATTACATATATATAATTAATATAGTCATTCATCAAAATAAAGGATTTGCTTTAGAGAGTTATATTTGACAGATATGTAAAAATAAGCTCATAAATCCTTATGGGAGCCTTTTCTCATAAAAAGTTAAGAAATAAATTAATCTTTAAGAGTCCACTATAAAGATTATTTATAGGATTTACTATAGTTGACATTGTGTGAAAATCACTTGTGTGATTAAAGTAATGTTGAGACCTAATTTTGGGGTTATAGGAAAGGCTGATAATTGCTGACTTAGCAGTTTCAGCCAGTGAATTCATGTTTGAAGAAACCAGGAACTATGTTAAACAAAGAAAAGCTTTTGGGAAGACAGTTGCACAAATACAGGTAAGCTTGTTGTTATGGTTTAGTAATAGACGGTATCAATTTACTCATTTGAAGTAGATTTAAGGTAAACATAAATTTAGGGTAATTTTCAAATAGGTGGTATTAGAAACTGTGGAAATGAATGAGATCACTCAGGGAAGGAGAGTAGAGAGAAAAAGGAGAAGAGGTCTACATTAGTCCGTTTTCTGTTGCTTATAACAGGATACCTGAAAATGGGTAATTTATAAGAAAATGAAATTTATTTCTTATGGTTTTGGAGGCTGGGAAGCCCACAGCCTGGGGGCATCTCTGGTGAGGATTTCAAATTAGGAGAGAGTGGGACCAAGTGCTGCTTAGAGGAAAACCAAGATGAAAGTCAAAAAGTGCTTATTGGATCTAGTGATGTGGAGGTTATTTAGGAGGAGCCGTTAATGTTGGTAGAGGGCGGCAGACCGGCGTGAGTAGAGAAGTAAATGCAAAAGAGAAAATAAAGGTCCTGACGGCGGGTAGCTCTCTCCTGAGTTGGGCTGTGAAAGGCAGTTGAGAGAAAGGACGGTAATGTAATGATGCAGGGGAGGGGAGGTGGGGGAGGAAGTGGGCGTCAAGGGAGATATTTGGGGGTTTTTAATTTTTTTTTATTATTGTTAGGATGGGAATACCAGAGCATATTTTACTATCTAGGGAAAGGCTTTAGTAAAGAGGGCAAGGTTGGAGACATGGAGGGACAATCAATGCACAGGGTCTTTGAGAAGGTGTGAGGGCACGGGTGCTGATGGCCTCCCCTTGCACAGGAGAGGTGCTTCTTCCACCCCAACAGGGAGGAGAGAGGCGAGGATGGGTGGGGGTCAGTCGGATATGTGCCTTCGTTGGTGGAAAACTGCAAAAGTCCTTTTCAGAAGTCTTCTATTTCCTTAAGTAATGAAAGGGAAAGGCAGTTCTTGAAAGAGGTAAATGAAGGTGGCATGGAGCTGTCCAAGGGAGGGAGGAATGTTTGAAATACCCTCCTCAGGGTGAGGGACTGAACTAACCAGAGAAACGCAGTCAGCCTGCTGGCAGGCGAGAGGACCCCCCTGACGTCAGTGATCATGAGTTTATAGTTGTGCCCTATGCATTTCATACATCAGCTTTACTAGAAGGGTTTAGCTGCAGGTACAGACACAGGGAAGGCAGATAAATGTGTTTGTTTCAGGTTGGGTTTTGCCAGGAAGTTTAAGGTATTTGCAGAAGAATTCAGTATATGGTGGCCACAGTTACCTAATATGCAAATCAAATTTTAGACCCTCTAGTTTCTTCTTAAATGAAGGGATAGATTATAAGCAATGCAGTCATCAAATTGGTGAAATATCTCACCAGTGAAGAAAACCCCAAAAAACAAAACCTGGAGTTGGAATTCTACTTTAAAAAATTTAAGTAGAATGACTTTGGCTAAAAGGCTTTGTGAAGGGAAAGGTAGAGATGAAACACTTTGGTAGCTTTTCAGGACCAGCATTATAGAAATTATGTTCAAGTGTGGTTTAAGTCCTAGCACAGCTACTTGAATCTCTGCAGTCTAGGTAAGTTGTGTTCTCTCTCTAAGATATATTTTTTCCTGTTTGTAAGAATTGTAAAATTTATTTGATTTGTAAAATTATAAGATCTTACAATTGCAAAATCTTATAATTTGTAAAATTTATTCACAAATAGAAATATTTTTCTGTTTTTGAACAGTATCAGTAGCTATGTCATAGGGTTGCTTTGAGGATTAGGTGGGATAATACACATAAAGTACTTGGAATATTAACCAGGCAGTTAGTCCTCATGAAAGTTAGCTGTTACTACGATTTTTGCCTTACATACGGCTTTGCTCCATTTTGTTCCAGTATAAGGGGACTTGTTATCAACTTGTTCCTTTTGCTCCTGATGTAGATCGTCTCAGTGTCATTTGGGGAACTATTTGCTACTTACATAGTCATCGAGTTAACTTTTTTTCATTCTGAATAAACGTCTCTATATCCTAACTTTCTTACTGATGTTACAGACCTGCAACAGTTGTTCTGAATCTATAAAAATGAGGCACACACTCAATCAGGAAAACATTATTAGAAACAGTGTGACCTGACTTGCTTTTGTGATTTTCTTAAGAGCAAGGAGGTTATACTTCATATTCCCTTTCATTTGTGGATCACTGATTTATACATATCAGTGGTTCTGCACAACTGCCCTCTCCCCTCAGGCATTTAGAAATATCAGAAATGAGATGGGAGTGGGGAATTGCACAGGGACTGGAGGTATAACTTGTGTTTAGTGCCCTGGAAGACAGTGTTGTTAAATATCCTATCATTCAGAGGTAGCATTGTATTACAGCTAATTGTCTTCCTCAAAATACCAGTAATCTCCCATAATAAATACTGACGTACATGATTTATTTTTCATTTCACTGAACAAATATGTATTGATTGCCTTTTAAGGGTTGTGTGCTCAAATGTAGTTGGATAGGTATAACTCTGAAAATAAACTCTAAAGGCTCCTACCAATGTGAAGGAAGCAATACTAACTTGGTATCACTCTGTGACTTTCTTAACTTTACCCAAAGTGAATTAGTATCATTTGCTTCCAAAATCCATTTGCCACCACCTTCACATCAAAAAGTGTTTATTAAAGTACTCATGCCTTTAGCTTTATTTGGATGCTATAACAACTGAGCCGAATTGACATTATTCATTCCTTTGGAAATCCATATTTCCCATATATGTACTTCATATTAGATAACAGCAATGATGACTGTAATACAAGGGGTCTTCAAAAAGTTTATGGAAAGATATATATTATCTTTTTTTTTTTTTTTCAAAAGATGACCAGTAAGGGGATCTTAACCCTTGACTTGGTGTTGTCAGCACCATGCTCACCCAGTGAGCTAACCGGCCATCCCTATATGGAATCCGAACCCATGGCCTTGGTGTTGTCAGCACCGCACTCTACCAAGTGAGCCACAGGCCGGCCTGAAAGATATATATTATCTTTTAATTCATTTTTTCCACTAACTTTTTGAAGTACCCTCGTATTACCCAGATTTCCTGAATGACTCAGAAAGCATGTGATTTGACATGTAACCATGAAGGAAATAGAAAATCGGCCTATACTGCTTTCTCCGTAGGGGAAAAAAGTTCTTTTAAAATACTTATGGGCTGGCCCGGTGGTGCACTGGATAGTGCGCCGCTTGGGAAGTGCGGCGGCGCTCCCGCCCGAGGGTTCGGATCCCACATACGGACCGGTTCCCACTCACTGGCTGAGCGAGGCACGGGAGCAACGCCGAGGTTTGCAATCCCGTTGCCGGTCCCCGGTCCGGTACGGGGGCAACACTGAGAGTTGCGATCCGTTGCCGGACACGGAAAAAGACAAAAGACAAAAAAATAAAATAAAATAAAATAAAATACTTACTTATTGTATTTTGATAGCAAAAAGACAGGAAATAGTTTTAATCTTTCCTTTTCAAAGCAAGTACCATTTTATTCTTTCTTTCAATGTAATTCACTAAAATTTCAATAGGTGGCAGTAGCATTCCACTTCCACAGGTACATGATGGCTATGAGTAGTAGTGTTTTTTGTGTATATGCTCTGAGATTTCTGAGATTATTTCTTCTGATCTTCCCGGTTTATTATTATTATTTTTTAATCTCCCTGTTATATCTAAATAAGTATCTTTGAATAGTAATTTCATATTTCAGGATAGGAATATATTCAGAGAAGATGAATGACTAGTGTGTGCCTACACCTCCTATTGCAGAACTGGGCACACTACTGTTAGTTATTCAATTGAAATGGCAGTCCTTTAAATGTCACATTCTACTTGGCCAAATGTCATTTGATGACTATATAACCATTCAGTTTCCTTTCTCTTTGTTATCCTTGAAGGTTGAACATTTTGTGTCTTTCTGACTATTTGGATGCATGTCACAAAATTTATTTTCTTTTTAGACTAGAGACCTACCACACCAAAGTAGCAGTAGTTATAGGATTCTCATTTTTTAAAATCTAGACTCTCCATAGTTGAAATCAATTCTCATGATTCTCATGGAATAGACAATAAAACAGTAAAATCCAGATGTTAAATAATAATAACAGTTATCGTTTATTGACTGCTCTCTATGTGCCAGACACTGTGCTAAATGAATTTGTATCATTTTTTTCCTTCAAAACTATATAATAAGTATTACAATTATTTTCATTTTACAGATAAGGAAGTTGAGGCAGGGAGAGGTTAAGTAACTTGCCCCAAATTATACTGATATTCTAACTATAGAAACTACACTCTTAATCATATACTCTTTTTACTGCCCAGAAGTTTAAAGTAGATGGATCTTCCTTCTTTCCCTATTTCCTTCACCTTGTGGGCACTGACGTGAAGATGGAATGTTCTTTTCTGAGAGCTCTTAATCATTTCCTGTGTGGTATGTACTCTTGATTCGAAGGGCACAAAGTATAGGGAAAGAAATTGGAGAGGGAAAAAAATAAAACTTCATCCTTCCATGTCTCCAAAATGGAAATGTCCAGTTCTTAAGACCTTGAGCATAGGGTTAATTAACTCTTAAATTAGGCAGTAAATCTAACTTGTTTTATTTTACATTTAAGTCTTAATATATCAGAACACAACTAATGGTGTTATTTAAACACTGGGCTAGATAAACTCTCCAAGGTGTCTTCCAATTCCATAATTCTATGATTCTAAGAATTTTGTCATTCAGAACTCTAAAAGAGACTCTATTCATTTTCCACTTATCTTCAGAAGAATTTTTTTTAAAAAATGCTAGTTGCTCTATATCTATTAGCGAATACTAATGACTTAAAAATGCTGCTATGAGCATGTTGATCATTCACAAAAAGCACCTTGCTAGTAACGTATGGTACAATTATTAGCTGCCATTCATTAGAGAATAATTTCAGACAGCATGATGCAGTGTCTGCAGTGAAGAGCAAAGACCAAATCTGTTTAGTAACACCCAACTCAATGCCAAGAATATGTAAATATTTAATCTCTTTATCCCCAGAGAGTAAATTATGTACTCTTGGAGGCATTAATTCTTCCAGACTTCTGGACCTCCCTCAATGCACTGAAGCAAGAATTCTAAATGATTCTTTCCTAGTCCAAAATTTAACTTCAGCTTCTAGAAATTCCTAGTATAGGAATGAGAGAATAAAGCTTAGTGATCTTGATTCTCTCATATTGTAAATAGTGCATAAATTCTCAAGTGTGTCATTGCAAAGGGGCAAAAGTATCTGGAGACATGGCAGATTCCCCCTTGTTTTTCAAATGAAGCATCATAGATAGTGTCATTGAACTAAGCCAGGAAGAGGCTCGGAACTCAATTTCAGGGATTTTCATGGAATATATAGTCATGTGTTTCAATAGAAGATTACTTTCTCCCTTTTTTCATTTCTTATTTCATCTTTAGATTTTTCATGAGTAAACTTGATTGTGTGGGGTGAGAGTGCGAAACTTTGTGCTGATTGAAGGGTAGAAATTTGGCCTTATTAAATATGTATGAATAGAAATGGATAGAAAAAGTAAGGGAAAGAATGCGAAGGGGAGAAAGTTTCGATGTAACCCAGGTCGTTTAGAAGCAGAGGCCAGGATACAGAGGTGGAAGGAGTGTGACACCAGCCTTCCCACTGCTCGGTTTGGGAATCATTAGATGCCAGTTACAATCTCTGTTTCTAGAAAAGCCAAGGGAAAGGCAGTCAGCTGGGTTTTTCATCAGCACAGCAGTTATGTTATTACCTATGAGGAATTTGTACCTCAGAGCTCCTACTCTACCTGAAACATCCTGGGTCTTATTATACTTCCATTCTACTCTTTTCTAGAAATGGAAAGGATGAAAACTATCCCCACCACCAATGACACTGAAAGACTCAGTTTTGTGGTTTGAGAATTGCTGTAGCCAGCAGTAGAAGTAGGCCCAGCATACTCTGAGAAGGTAGCTCCACAACCCTCCTTTGAGAAAGCATTCGTGGCTATGGACTTGCCAGTACACAGGTGGGATGCATTTAATTTCTAGTATGTGTTTTACCACACCACCTTTGTCACTAACTTCCATGTGTATGTCTTTTATTAGCCACAGTGAAGTCTCACTCATAAATTCCACAGCAGAATGACTAGAACTCATTTTGTCTGAATTTCCACAAGGAAGAATAGAGCCAACTGACCATAGCTGGGGCTTGGACCTAAGAAATCAACTACAGTGGGGTATACTTTTGGAGGCTGTCCAAACTAGATAGCCAGTCTTTTAAGTCCAAGCATGTTTCTCAAAGGAGACTCAAGAGTTGGTGCCAAAGAGAACAGATGTAAATTCAAAGTTCAGGGTGTGAGAGTCAAGAGTCAGGAATTAAATAATAAACATGGATTGAAGTGAGAACGGTCTGCAGCAATTTTGGTCTAAGCAGAACGATTTCCAAAAATGCTATTGGTTGTTGATGGCCAGCAGGAGGAGGTCGGTATGTAGGTATATTAACATTGATAATTCCAGACCATTCAGTTCAAGTTAGAGGCTGTGCTAGGCAAGCTGTTGAGAGGGATGGGAGGGAGAAAGGGGAGGGCTGGAAGAAGTTGCAGGGTACTGGGCTTTGATCGCTTGAGTGCTCTGATTCCATTATTCTCCTATTGCATTCTAAAAATCTAGATTAAATACTTTGCAATATAAAATAATAATGTCTAATATTTTTGATGTTGTGATTATGAACATGAAGAACCCCCTTTTCCCTCCAGCTTGTTACTTTATTACTTTACTCCAGTACAAAGAAGCAGAATAGGGAAATGTGTTCAGTTAATTTCATTAATAGAGAAAACATTTTTAATGTCTGGAGAAAAGTAGGTGTTTTCAGCAGCTGTACCTAAAGGCCTGTACCACAAGGTGGTGCTCACACATTAAAAGTCGTGCTGTGTTTCAAGCAAGTTTCCCTTAGTGGTCTACGGTTTAGAATCTAAAATATGAGAGATTATTTATCTACCTTTGCATCTTTTAGTACAAGTTTCCTCAGCACTGAAATATAGTGGGTTTTAAATTTAAGCTGACTAGTTAACATATGACCTTTTTTTCTGGAGGTAAAAGAAGCAGTTCCACTTTTGTTTTGCTTTAAAGATCTGTTATTATATAATTTTTGATATGCTAGGTAAGTGAAAATGTTTTCTTCTACCATGCTCATTTTTTTATTTCATTTCCTTTAAACTCAAGACGGTGCAGCATAAACTCGCAGAATTAAAAACACACATTTGTGTCACCAGAGCTTTTGTGGACAGCTGTCTCCAGCTGCATGAAACAAAACGTCTAGACTCTGCCACTGCTTCCATGGCGAAATATTGGTATGCATGCTACAGAAGTTAAAATGTGCTGTTTGCTCAGACTGTTATGGAATTCTGTCAACTTTAAAACCAGCTTTGAGGGTCTTGAAGAAAGCTGTGTAAAAAGAAAAAAATAGCAATAAGAACCAACTTTTTAAAAATGTTGAAAAGTCCCATTAAATCTATTTATAATGTGCTACAAATTACTTAAGTTGATATTTAATTCTTAACTTGCTGTTGAAAATAAAATATTAACAGACTAAAGTAAGACAACTGATTGGTTATTCAAGCAACAGTTTAATTTCAAATTATCTAAAAAGTGGCAGTATAGTGAGGCTGAAAGAGAACAGTAAAATAGGAATCTTGAGATAGTCCCAATTTTTCATAAAATAACTATAATTAAACTTACTCCCCCATGGGACAACTTTTTGTTATCTGTGAAATGACTAGGTTGGACAAGATTTTTCTATTTATGGTGTTTTCCAGATTTAAGAGAAAAATTCCTGAAGAATCAATCAAAAGTTGCACCTGCTCTATTAAGTGAAAGGAAAAAAATGTCCTGTGAAGTTTCGAAAGATTTTTATTTGCGTTAAAGGTGATTAGCAGTGGTGTTAAAGGTGAATTAATTGGAAAAAGACCCTGTAAGGCTTTTGTATATTTTAAGATGCAAGAACATACACTCTAAATCAGATTCTAGAAGTGGACTTGGTTTTCTCTTTTTTTAAGAAAAACATTCTTACATCTCAGCCCAAAAGTAACCTAGAAAAAATTCCTGTCATTATTCATTAACTTGTGTTCAGTTCAATCATATGTAGAATAGAGGAAATATTTTGTGCTTTATGTAATGATTCCGTAATTTGCCAGGTTGAAAAGTAATGTGGAATTACTAGAAACTTGCACTTTGAGGGGAGACCTTTTACATTTAGATGTACAACAAGTTTTTTGATTAGTTGGAAAAAATGTAAAAAAAAATTAAATATTTTTAGAAAAAGAGAAGTTTGGATAGCTATTGACCTCAATTTTCTTTGAAAACAACAGGTTTATAGACACACTGGTATTTCACATTGAAGCAGAAGAGGCAACAAGTTATATCCCAGTAAATATTTTACTAAAATACTTGTTAAATACAAAACTTACCATATTCCAAATATTATTGCTCTTAGAGTCTTGTCTGTTATTGTCACTCTGTTTCTCAGGAACATCTTCACCTGTCCTATGGCTTGAGTTGAAAATTATTTTAAACAGGGAAATGTGCTTATGTTTACCTCTGCTTTATGTTTCCCACTACTGAAAAATAAACAAAAAAGAATTTTGAACCACCTCATCCAGGGTACTTCAAAAAGTTGGTGGAAAGATTTGTATTATTTTTTAATTCCATTTTTCCAGGAATTTTTTGAAGTACCATTTGCATTTTTATGTTGAGGTGAATAAAATTTCTACTAGTTACCTTATGGATTTTAATGATAGTTAAAATCGTGATAAGATTAGAAAAGAATTTTTCTCAAGTACTTCATATATTTATATATATATATATATTCACGCACATGTACATACACACATGCACACACTTCAGGAATAATAATCCCCAAATAATTTTTTAGTAAGTTTTTTATATAATGACATGTACTTTAATAGTTTACCATCTTAGGTTTTCACTTTTACTTTCAGTTTATTTCTGAAAAGCCAGAACCCTAAAAATAAAATATTTTTTCACAGTTCTCGAAATTCAGAATTGTGATCTTCAAATAGAAAGTGACATCTTTGGAGAAAAAAAAACACATTACAAAGGCAAAAGGACCTACATGGCTCAGTAATTTAAATCATATAGAAAATCTAAATAAATTGGGCCAAATTCAAGTCTTCACTATATCCTTTTCAAGCCTAAAATAGACAAAATCTAATAGTCTGAGTTTTCCACATTTTGTTACTTGCCTTAACAGAAACCCATCCAGAAATATAATTGATAAAGACAGTATTCTTTATGTGAAAAATCTTTTGGAATATATTTTATATGTAATTGTTATCATCTTCTCTGGTTGGCTATGATATTGCTTGATAAATGTATGCATTTTAACAATCATGAATTATTTATTTCCTGATTGTGAAGCACCTCATGAAAATCTATTTCAAATGTTCCTTTTCTGCTTTTTATCTTGGCTATCTAGGGCATCTGACTTACAAAACCGTGTAGCTTATGACTGTGTACAGCTCCATGGAGGTTGGGGATACATGTGGGAGTACCCTATTGCAAAGTAAGTATGGTTGTTCTGTTACACTCTTCCTAATCATGTGAAGAAAAAGGAAAATTTCTTTACTGTACTTTGCACATCAAGTATAGAGAGAAACGAAGTGGGAAATCTTTGCATTTTTTAACTGACTACAGAGTGTGTTCAAGCAAATGGAAGCAGCTTTATTTTATTGACTTACCACTAGGATTTTATCACTTTTAAAGAACATGAAGAGACCAGTATACTAAAGCTTGATGCTTGGGCTTTATTTAAGTCACTATATAGAAGGGCAGATATCACTATTTTTAAACAACAACAATAAAATAATGCAGAAAAATTAACCTACTAATGAAAAGGATCTAAATTGTTATCTTAAATATTTGATTTTACTCCAAAAAGTAAAGGTACTTATTTTTTTCAAATAGAATTTTTATTTCCTTCAAATTAAATGAAATTAAATACACCTTTACTATTGCATCATATATGAGTATTCTTGTTATTAGCTTGAAGCAGTACCATTTTAATAGGCAGGGTCCTCAGCCATATTTCTTCCTCCATCTCCGTAATTTCCTGTTTTCTTCTTTGTCTCAGCAATCTCCCTATGGTGTTTTTCCTCATTACTCTAGAAAATATATTTTTTCTCTTATTTAGCAATATTTTCAATTTATAAAATTTTCCCAAGAAAGTTTTTTTTATATATATAGGAAAGTCCAATTTAGTTCTGAATCTGAGAATAAGAATGCTATAGGCTTCTAAAAACTTCTAATTTTTATCTGAATGTAGAGTAGCTAAAGGGAAAAATTATCACACTCATATTCAAACTGGCAGCCTAACAACATCTTCAAATTTATCATTTTGGCAAGCATAATTGAAAACATTTGATAGCTTATAGTCCTTAGGAAAATAAAGATTTTGTAAGAGTTAAATTAAGAACAGAAAACTCAGTATAGATATAATTTATTAATTTTCTGATTTTCTTAGTCACTGGTCAGCTCAGAAGTCATGTGTATATATGAATTATATAATTTATACCCTTTAATAAAAACTCAGCAACAACCAGGGCTTTTCCCCTTCTTGGGAATGTAAGCATGAAGTAACTAAATGATTTTTTTTTTTTTAATCAATCCTTGGACTTGTATTTTGGTATATCCTTTCAGAACTACTTCAAATAAGCCTTAATCAAAAGCAGATTTATTTACTTTTAATCTTTGTATCATCATGAAGTCAGAAATACAACTAAACTAAATCATCACAAACTAAATCATCACTGGAATTTTTCCTGTGTATTTTCCTGTTTGATTAGCAGTATTCATCCATCTTATTACAGTATTCAGAGTGTTAAGAAGGTATAATAACGGATGTTTATAGTTTTCTACTTAACTGTGCTGTTACAACTGCTGCTGGAAGTGTAGACATGTAGCAGCTCCATGTTTGTGTAGTTTAGTTCAAGGTCTAAGAAGAGAAGTGGAGAGGAGTCAGCCATCTAGGTGGTTTAAGAGTACAGGGTGGCATAAGCATTGATCTCTTGTTTTCTCTGAGTCAATTCCTTCAGTTTAGTAGCAAGCAAAAATTGCAGCTGATAGCTTATTTGAAATCCCTGGTTTCAGTTTGAGACGCTTCTGTTTTCTTTAAGGAATAATAATCACCCTTCTTGGTCAGCTTGTTAGTTCAAAGATTATATGACTCTTTAAACTAGACTGCTATTTTTCTCCCCAAAGACACAGGGAATTCTAATATCAACTACTATCAAAAAAGCCAATCAGACACATTAGGTAATATGTACAGGCTTTGGGTTTTTTTTTTCTTTTAAAATTTTAATTGCGTTTCTCATATCCGCCAGATTAAGCTACATTATTTGTTTATACATGTATTGCTGAGTCTTGGTTTCAAAGATAAAAGAAGTGCTTTATTCACTTTTTTTGTTTGCTTTGGTTTTATTTGTTTTTGCTTTTTTTAATAACTGGTCTTCAGCATGTGGGCTTGTTTCAGTCTTACTCATTAGGCTCAAGCATGTGAGAAGTGCCATTTAGAGACTTTGCTGCCATCCTAGGAAGGGCAGCCTGAGAAGCAGAGCGTCATGCAGTGTGGTTAAATATTTCTTCTGCTGTTTTTCTCTGTTAATTTTAGTTGATGACTAAATTTAATTAGTAACCTATAAAAGGTCTGCTGATCTCTGTCATTACCTACTCCATTGGAACTTATTTAATGTGAAAAAAAAAATGCCCAACCCAGTTCAAAAATGTCTAAAAGCACTGGGATTGCTGAAGTAGGCTGAAATGCCAGGTAGATCCTTGAAATGCAAGTGCTGGATTTTATGGAGAACAACAGAATTTGTTCAGAAAAAAAATATGTTCGAAAACAGATATCTCTAGCTTTTAAAACTTTCATCAGAAAGTACTGAGATTCTATATTTCTTTGGATACAGTAAGTCAAATTAGTATATTTACTAAGTGCCCACTTATTTTCAAGGTACCCTGATGAATACGGAGAAAGATAAGTCCAGAATGGTCATACTCCTGGAGAGCTGGCACATTGAAGTTGTCTTAAAAATTAAGTAAAAAACAACAGATTTTATGAGTGAAAAAAAAAATTCCTCTGAATTTGTCTACTAGGAAAGTCTAAAGCTCAACAACTAGCCCTAAATGCCTGGGCCAATGAAAGTATTGTGATATAATAAAAAAGATACTTGCCAAAGAGGCAGGGTCCCCACATTCTCATTCTATCTGCTAATTTTCTGTTATGTGACCATTAAATCCTTTACCTGCAAAACAATAATAATATTTATCCTCCCTGATCCCAGCACTGAGAAGATAAAATGAGATGAGAAAAGTTAAAAACAGCTATGCAGAGGCATGGTTACTATCATGGCTATCAAAAATAAACTTCTGATGGTATCTTTTTTGTATGGCAGTGGACTCGGTCACTTAGTATTTTTAACCCCATACATTACTGGAGTGACTATTAATCATTTCCATAAAATAGGTTACTTGTTAACTTTCTGGTAAGTAATATTTTCTAAAATATCAATTTATATTACTGGTGGTGGTAGTGGTGCTGGAATTTAACGTGATGCTGGAAGATACGTAGTTTCTTTTTTCTTTTGTTTTCTATAAAGCCAGTAGAGTTCAACTTTTTGTGGAAACATTGAAGATAACAAGAAACCAAGACATTACAAGTATTTCTAAACCTAAAACAGATTTTTAAAATACGTTTTGAATTTTACAAAACTATATCAGATGAAGCACACTTACAAATGTTACTTTGAGTTTATAATCTCTTTAAGCAAACTAAAACAAAGCTATCAATTATCAATATCTTAATAGGTTTTTTATAATTATACCAATCTAGGATGAATGCCACACTGGAAAAATAAGTAATTTCTGGAGGACTTTTATTGTTTGAATTTCATTAAATAAATACTTTAATTACAGGAATAGTTACCTGATGAGACAAAATTTACAATTTCTAATATTTTTTTATTCATTCAATTATCTGATTTATCCAGAGCTTATGTGGATGCCCGAGTTCAGCCAATTTATGGTGGTACCAATGAAATAATGAAGGAGCTGATTGCGAGAGAGATCATCCGTGACAAGTAGACATCTGCCCACATCCTGGAATCCTATTACAGCTAATCTGGTCTTAAATCTACTCAAGATAAAATGTAACCTGGAAAGGAGGGAAACAAAACATGTTTTTATATGCTCTCTCTATAGAGAAAGAAATCAAACATAAATGTAAGCTCAACACAGTGGAAGGAAAAATCTATGAATCCAAATTCTAAAATGCTCCAGTATAAGATTTAACTTTAAATTTTTTATACACTTAAAGATTAAAGAATTTTTGGTTCTAGAAGCCTTAGTGTTTCACTGATCTCTAAAATTCTAAAAAGCAATAATTGCTTAAATCTTTTAAATTGAGGCAGAAATAATTTTATGTTGTCATAGTATAAAAACAATAATATAGCAAATTAAAGGGAAAAATAAATATAATGTAGAATGTAAAGTCATTTCGGCTACCTTTTGCTCCAGATTTCCTAGAGCAGTGGTTTTGAAACCACCATGCTACTTCATTCCCTGTTTTTAAGCAATGGAATACTGTATTCAAACAAAGGCTTGTGCAGAATATCTCTGTGAAACGCTCTTTGGCAAAGAGCTAAGGTTGAAGCAGGAAGCCTTCCTACCTTACTGCCTTGAAACCCAAAGGACTTGCTAAGCATTTGCTTAACCCCAATCAGAGAATGTCCTTGGTTCTCTACTACTGACACCTGGTATTTCAACAGGTTTCCATTCCAGTTTAATTGATAAGAGAACACAGAATAATTCATCATCCTTTAATTTCAAGATGTTGGTATATATGATAGGTATCAAAGCAGTGACTTTTATTTTGCAACAGTGTAATTTATTTATTAATATAACAAGAACTTTGTGTCTTCTGTAAACCAGGTGGTTAAAAATACGATGGCAAACAAAACGGGCAAGATCATTGCTAATAAGTGAATAAACCAATAAGTAGTAATAAACAAAGTAAGAAGTAAATAAGTAAATACAATAATTTCAAATCATAATAAGTATGATAAAAGTAAGCATTTAAACTGGAAAAGTGAGGAAATGACATTTGATTTGAAACTTAAAAGTAATTATTATCAAAAAATAAACCACTAATTTAATTTGTAAATAACATTTCAGTACTTGTTTTTTTTTGCATATAGTCATAAAACAGTAAATAGTTTTAAAATGGAAATCGATATATTCGTATTCAGCTTCAAAAACTTAAACATTTTATTTGTTATCATTGATATTAAACATTGTTTTTATTTATTTTTTTGGCGGCTGGCCAGTATGGGGACCCGGACCCTAGATCTTGGTATTACAAGGCTTCACTCTAACCAACTGAGGTAACCAGCCAGCCATAAACATTGTTTTTTAATGCAGTACAACCATTACAACTGGATAGAGCAGAGGGAAAAGAAAATATTTTGATACCATTCTTTCCTAGAGTTACACAGCTTTGATTTGCTCTTGGGCAAGTTTGTGTGGTTGCCAGCTTAGGTTCTTTCTCATATGCATTAAATACCATGAAAAATCAGTTGAAATAAATTTTTATTCGGTACTAGTATATTTGCAGCTTTTACCTCCTTTCTACTACCAGAAAGTGATATAGGATTTGACAGACTTACCCCTCCTTTTACCCCACAGCCCCTTTCCCTCCCAATCTTAAAGGAAACTAGATTTTAGGAATAAAACATCTGTAGGATAAAAAGTAAAATAGCACAGTAGGAAAAGCCTTCTGTGTAAAGATGGACAGACCTGGATTTGACTGATGCCTCTACCATTAAGGAGCCATTGGACCTTGGACAAGTTGTTTAACTTCTCAGGATTCTTTCAAGTGCAAATGACAAAAGAAACCCAATTCAAACCATCCTAAGCAAAAACTTGAGTGTAGTGTCTTAAAAGGACTGTGGAGTAGATCATACAATCTAAAGAACTGTAGGAACTAGGTCTCAAGGGCCTGATTATGGGGCTTAGAACTGCTAGCATTTATGTTATATCCATTTACCATCATTTTTACTTTACTTTGCAAATTGGCCTAATGGATACTGTAGAAGAACTTCATTATGAGTCCTGTAAAAATGACCTTGCACTGCTCCAGGCCTGCATCCTTCAGCACAATGTCATCATAAGGTAGGGGAGAATGCACAATGATTGACAGTCCCATCAGCAATACATGGACTGGGGGAAGCACTCCCTGAAGCAGAACATGGGGTATCAAAAGAAAGGGAACAGAAAGGTGCTGGGCAGACCCAAGTCTCTCTGTTTCTCTCTCTCTGTGTCTTTCTAACACACACACACACACACACACACACAGAGTTATTTCATTCCCCTAGAGTTCAGAATAGGTTCTAGTAATTTTTATATATCGGAAATGAAAGGATTTCTAAGGTAGGCTAGGCTATTTTGCAGTGAAAATATATTTTCTCTGGGGTGTTTTCTTTCTCTTCTAAGCCAGCAGTTTTCTTTCTCTTAACAACTTCAGTATCGTTTTACACTCCCAAAAGAAGCATGCGTTGTATCATAAGCTTAAAACCGAAAGCAAAAAAGAGAATTCAGAATGTGCTTCTTAACCTTTTCTTTGGTTTCTATTTCTTAAACAGCTAATCTTTGTGTTTTCTTCGTGTAGCTTTGATTGTTGTCCCCCAGGGAGGGAACTTATCATCTGTATCTCATGCAGTGCTGAGTGCTCAAGAAACAATAAATAATAATAATGCTCAAAGAACAGGCTGGACCAACACAGCAAGAAAGCCACACAGTGTAAATATTAGTGAGAATTAAAAAGCCTGAGTAATTTTAATTTTTTTTGGCTGAGATTTTTAAGACCATAATTATTGTTTAAAATTACTGTTGCCCTTTATTTTGTTGATGATGTCATTGAAAAATGTTTTGATTTGCTATTTTAAAATCTAACTCTGCAAATCTTTACTAATCTAGTGATTTTAGTAGTTTATTGCTGTAAATATTCAAAGTATAAGATTTCTAGGAGACTTTTTTTGCATGTCAGTATTATTTTTGGCACACACAGCATTTATTTATTTAGAGTCATTGGAAAGATTTGACATTGAGATTGAAACCAACTGTAGGCCTGTGTCTACTGCTTTCAATAAATGTTGAAAAGAAGTTTTGCTTTATTTTTTAAAATCTAATTTTCAAGAAAAAATTGGAAAACTTTGAACATACTAAAAAAAGAGTACAGTATAATGAACCTCTAACTTTAACATTTGCCAATCTATCTCCCTCACTTTTTTTCTCAAGTATTTTAAGGCAAATCCCAGACTTAATGCTACTTCACACACAAAATATACTTCAGAATATGTATCTAACTGGTGAAGAATGCTTTTACATAGGCACCAGGCCATTATCATGCTTTAAAAACTTAAATTTAATGTATAATTCCAAGCTCACATTAAATTTTCCTTGATAGTATCAAAGATGCCTTTTGTAGTTAGTTCGTTCAAATCAGGATTGAAACAAGGTCCATAGATTGTATTTTGTAATATTGTCTCCAAAGTCTTTCTATTTTATAAAAGTCATCCCTTTTCTCTTTTTTCCTTCTTTCTTTATAAATTTTACTTTTAAAATCAACATTCAGCATATTTGCCCTTTTTTGGTACACATATATTCATACTAGATTGCCTTTTTTGGTTCTCTGAATTTTGGCACGTATAGATTCATGCAGCCTCCACCACAATCAGAAAACAGAACTGTTCCCTTACCCCAGAATCTCCCACATGCCCTTCATAGTCACACCCTCCTCACACCTCTAACCCTGGCACCCACTGATCTAATCCCTGTTATTATAGTTTTGTTTTGAGATGGTCATATAAATGGAATCATACAGAATTTAACCTTTGAAAATGGCTTCTTTCTCTTAGCAAAATGCCTTTAAGGTTCATCTATGTTGCATGAGTCAATAGCTTGTTCCTGTTTTGGTGGTAAGTACTTTTCCACTGTATAAATATACCGCAATTTGTTTATTCATTCACCTGATTAAGGACATCTTTTCATGTGTTTATTTGCCTTTCACATGTGTTCTTTGTTGAGTTGTCTGTTTAGGTCTTTTGCCCATTTTTTTTTTTTAGATGTGTTGTTTGCTTTCTTAATATTGAGCTTTGTTTTCTTTATATATTCTGGATACCGTCAAGCACAAGGCAAAGACAGGCTGACAGATTCAGCTAGTAAAAAAAACAACAGGTCCTTGTTAGACTCAGTTTATTGCTTAAATAGAACGTAAAAGGAAGAATGGTTAAAAATGCCAGCTCTCTGTAGCCTTTGCAGAGGGTGACACTGAGACAGAAGGGGGCGGATGACTACAACAAGAATGATGGGACATGCTGTTGGTGAGGAACCCATTCCATGATGCTGCTGGGCAGTTTTCAACATACAGATCTTGTACTTTTTTTTTATATTTATACTTAAGTATTTAATTTGTCTTGGAGCTGCTGTAAATTACATTGTCATTTAATTCTGCTTTACAATTGTTTATTGCCAGTATAATTGATAGTTGTTTGTTGACCTTGTATCCTATGGTTTGCTAAATTCACTTATTTATTCTTAGGATTTTCTACATAGACAATAATGTCTTCTATGAATAGGGGCAGTTTTATATCTTCCTTTCTAAGCTGTATGCCTTTCATTTCTTTTCTGTTTTTGTTTTTTGTTTGTTTTTGTTTGGGGTACTGATTAGGACTTCTACTACAATATTGAACAAGAACAGTAAGAATGGATATTCTTGTTTGTTCCTGATCTTAGGGGAAAAGCATTCAGACTTAAAAAGGGGAAAGCATTCACATTTAACATTATGATTTTTTTTTAAGTTGGCTTTTTTGTAGATGCATTTTATTAGGTTGAAGAAGTTCCATTTCATTATTAATTGATGAGAGTTTTTATTATTAATGGTAGTGATTCTGTCACATGTTTTTCCACATCAATTATATGATCATGTGGATTTTCTTCTTTGGACTATTAGTCTACTGGATGTCTTAGTCTGTTCCTACTGCTATAATAAAATACCACAAATAGGGTAATTTATAAATAATAGAAATTTATTTCTCACAGTTTTGGAGGCTGGGAAGTCTAAGATCAAGGTGCTGGCAGGCAGGTTCAGTGTCTGGTGAGGGCCCAGTCTCTGCTTCCAACAGGATGGCTTGAACTCTATGTTCTCTAGAGATAAAATTAATCCCTTTGTGAGGGCTAAGGCCTCATGGTCTAATCACCTTCTAAAGGCCCTACCTTTTAATATTGTTGCATTACAGATTAAGTTTCACCATGAACTTTTGATGGAATACAAACATTTAAACCATAGCACTGGGTTACATTGATTGAATTTTGAATATCGGACCAATCTTGCTTTCTTGAGATTAACCCTACTTGGTCATTGTGTATTATTCTTTTTACGTATTGCTTGGTTTAATTTAATAAAAGTTTGTTAACAATTTTTATGTCTATGCTCATAAGGAACATTGGGCTGTAATTTTCTTTTTTCTTTCACTATCTTTGTCTGGTTTTGTTATCAGGGTAATGTTGACCTCATAAAACAGGTTGGGGATTATTTCTCCCTTTTTCTTCCATACGATTGGTTTGTTGGAGAGAATCTGGTCATTTATTTTGTAGAATTTCCACCATTATTGATTTGCTTGGTTGATTCCTCATGCTGGTTTCTATTTATTCCTCTGTTCCCCATATTTCCTGTAAACTGATAGTATGAAGGCTTGATTAGATTTAAGCACAATATTTTTGCCCAGAAAATTTAATAAGCAGTACTGTTAATATTCTATTGCATCACATCATGAGACACATTATATTTAGTTGTCTCACAGTGATTTTGAAATTGATCAGTATATTTGGATAATGTTAGTATTAGTTGGATATCTTCTTAAAATTTCCTATTAACCTTTTACCCAATAGGTTTTAAAATCTATTGATAATTATTTACAAGACCTATTATTTCATTAGGAGTTACAAAATTTTCTAATTTTTTCACTCTTGCTTTTATTAGCTTTTATAAAGAAGAACTTTTAGTAACTTTTTCATTAGTTTTTGTCTTCATTGGTCCTCTAGGATTCAGAATAATGAGACACAGAAGTGCAAGAGGTTTATTAACAGGTAACACCTGTGAAAGATGAAAAGGGAAATCATATTGGGCAGGCAGAACAGTCTTAGACCATGAAACATATTTGACAACGTCTTGCCCAACCCAGTGAGGAGTTGTGGAGTAAAGATTGTCCATTAGAGGAGTCCCAGATTGGGCAGAAATGGCCGGCCCCTGGTTCCTCTGCTCTGCTGAGTTCTGGGAAAGCCTGGAAGAAAATGGCATCAGCTCAAAAGCTGATGTGGATTCTATAGGTGCTAACAGTGAGAGGCTGTCAATTAACTGTATTCCTTACAATAGAATGTCAAGTTCTTTCTTGAAGAGAGATCTATGAGCTATATCTCCATGGCAGCCACATTCTGAGATACAATTTGTAAGTAAAAGGCAGAATAAATTCCTGATTCTTTCCTTTTATCAGTTTTTAGAAAAATGAGTGGGTGCCCTAGCAACTTACAATTTTTTAGTATCAAAAAAAACTCACAGATTTTGGAAATTCCGGGTATTCCAATTAATTTAGTCATTATTCTTTTTGATGCACACATTGTTTAATCTTAGTTGGTAAGTTTCAGATTTGTTCCTATTTTTTTCCATTTTTTATAGAAAATGTCAAACATATACAGAAGTACAGAGAATAGTACAATGAGCCACCATGTATGTATCACCTGGCTTTGACAATATATCAACTTATGACCAATCTTTAGTCTTTTATACCTCCCCACTCTTATATATTATTTTAAAACAAATATCAGACATGATGTAATCCTGAGTAGTTTTGACATGACCCATTATTCATGACAGTGTCCTTGCTGTCTGGTTCAATGAAATCTCCCATTTCTATCATGTGCAATTCCAGCTCTGGAGCTGAAATCATCCATTTTCCCAGATATTCTTAGTTTTAGTGCTTTGTTGTTGTTTGTTTGTTTGTTTCAGTTTTAAGCTACAGTAGCTCCCCCTTATCCACAGGGTATATGTTCCAAGATCCCCAGTGGATGCTTGAAACCACAGATAAATACTGTATCCTCTGTACTTTTTCCTGTATATACCTATCTATGAAAGTGTAATTTATAAGTTAGGCACAGTAAGAGATTAACAACAACTAATAATAAAATAGGACAATTTTAACAATATACTGTAGTAAAAGTTAAGTGAATATGGTCTCCCTCTCTCTAAATATGAACTATTCTCACCCTTCTTGTGATATGCCTACCTGATAAGTTAGATGGCTACCAAGAGGCTAAAGGGCAGGTAGCATATACAACATGAGTATGCTGGACAAAGGGATGATTTATGTCCTAGGTGAGATGGACTAGGGCTGCTCGAGATTTCATCACACCACTCAGAACGGTGTGCAATTTAAAATTTATAAATCGTTTATTTTTGGAATTTTTTGTTTAATATTTTTGGACTGTGGTTGGTCTCGGGTAACTGAAATGGTGGAAAGTGAAACTGTGGATAAAAGGGAGTACTGTACTACCAGATTTTTTTTTGTTAGTTTATTTTACATTCTGTCTCATGAAATCCCCTTTGAAATTATTTTGATTAATAAAAATTATACTCTTTCTTCAGTCTTTTCCTTAAACTCACCAGATATTTATCTTAGCATATCCCAAGAGAAGTTATAGAATGTTTTTTTTCTTGCAAGAAACAGAAAACCCAAATAAAACTTGGCTTAAACAGTGAAGGAAGGGCTTACAAAACTGGAAAGCTCAGAGGCAGGGCAAACTCAAAGCTGATTGACTGAGCAGCTTAGCTTTGTCTCCAAGGACCCACTTCACCTTCCTTTCCATCTCTCTGTTCTGTCATTTATAGTGTAGGCCTAATCCTGAAGCTGACTCTTCTAATGATCATGAAGTGAACTTTCTTCTTCATGATCAGCATGAGAGAATGCATTTTTGCTCAGCATTTTGGGCATAAGCGCTGAAATTCACTCTTATGGGGCTAGTTTTGGTCACGTGTCCATCTCTGAATGGATAATTTTTGTCCAGAAATATAAAATTGTGAATTTGTTTAAACCAATTAGGGCCCTCTTTGGGACATGGAGGTAGGTACAGATTCACTCAAAGTACATGAGCTGGGTAAAGAGCTAGAGACTAGCAAGGAAATCATGAAAATATTAGGAAAGGGAAATTATGGAATAGAAACCAAATAGGCAGCTAACAGATACCTACTATAAAAACTGTAAACTACATCCTAATTGTTGAGATCAGTGCCTGAAGATTGTCACATCTCAAATGAGACATGGTCTCATTTATTATTTTCTGGTTCCCTTGTAATTGGGCAAAGACATGTGACTAGACCTTGCTAATGGATTGTGGGTAGAAGTGAGGTGTGTGTCTTACCCTGTGGCAGCAAATATAGAGGTACTATGGAGGTCACACAAGATCAAACCATGGAATGCAGATCCAACATATGGAAAACAAGTGCTCTGGGAAGTTACCTGGAACTGCAGCAGACTTCGTGTGAGGTAGAAATAAACTTTTTTGTATTAAGTCACTGCGATTTGGGGTTGTTACTTCACACTGGGACTGACACAATTTTCATATGTTCTTGCATATGATACATAATTAAGGAAATAGAAATAATGTTACAATATGTATATAAGAACTTTGGTGACCCTAGGAAATTGCCATGATGTTCACATTTCATATGAAATGAATGAGAGTGTTGGAGTACTGTTTTAATTGCAGTGATTTCTGACCAGTATTTTGGTTATGCCTGTTGAAGTTTAATGACCTGTGGGATTAATGTTCCAAAAACAATACTGTCATCATTTAATTTCCTTATGCAAAACCTTCAGTGGTTGCACCGTTACCTATGGAATATAAACTTTACATTCCTTACTTAACCTTTCATCAAAGCCTTCCCTATTTTGGTCCAAACCTACCTTTGCAGACTTGTGCACCGTTATTTTTAATTGCGTCAGTGTTCAGCATTCTTAACACCCGTGGGCACAGCCACAAAGCCTGAAAAAGGGAATGTAGTACCAAAAATCACTTTCAGCTGTCTGTTTGCCTGACCCCCACTTCCACCCCAAACCTCATTACACCTAGCCGACTCTGGTTTTAGACATTTTGCTTTGGAAACTGGTGGAGACCATTGCCTAACCAATAGCTATTCTCCCTTTCTTACTAAACAATAGTCACTATATTATTAGAGCTGACATTATATTCAGCTTTGATTGTATTTCTGGTCTTCCTTGCAACTAGATATATCCACATGATGAAGTTTAAGGTGCTCAGGGCCTTAAAGGCCCTGTTTGCCTTCTGCCCTTCTTTCTGCTTACTGCCTGGGAAATGAATAATGATGGTCGGGGTTCCCATAGCCACCTGGGATGATGAGATTACTTTGAGAATGGAAGCCAGGGTTGAGAATGGCAAAGAGAATAACAGAAAGGAGCCTGGGTCCCTGGTAATTTTGTGGAGCTATTTTATCAGCTCTGGTATACCTACCGCTATACTTTCACTGCATTTCATTGACACTTAAAATGCATCATTTATTTATATGTTATTAAGAATAAAACACTGCCTATCAAACTCATGCAATACTTTCTTATTCATAAACTGTGAAGTCATTTCAATTTCAGAAATGTTAAACTGAAAAAATGTGTCTTAGAATCAATAAAATATTAGAATTAACTCTTGTGTTTTTAAGCTGTAGTTATTTGGTGCCTTCTGATACATTAAATACATCCTACCTTCATCCTAACTGATACAGACTATTTTTAATTTTTTTTTGCCTCTGTGTTTTGAACTAAAAACTCCTAGAGGTTTCTGATTCCACCTTTATCAGGAAGTTCTTGTTTTAAAAATCAACTTTTTTGAAGTATAATTCACATACAATAACGTGTACTCATTTTAAGTATATGTTTTGATGAGTTTTGAAAAACTCACGTACCCATTTAACTACCACCACAATCAAGATATAAAACATTTTCATCACCCTGTACCTATCTCAGTCAATGCTCCCCACTCTAACCCTAAGCAACTGCTGATCTGCTTTCTGTCATTATAGGATTTGTCTTTCTAGAGCTTTATATAAAAGGAATCATACAATATTTGCTCTCTTTTGTGTCTGGTTTCTTTCACTCAGCATAGTTTGAGACTCATCCATGTTGTTTTATATATCAGTAGTTTGTTTCTTTTTATTTCTTAGTAGTATTCCATTATGTGGATGTACCACAATTTATTTATCCTTTTACAGATGATGGATCTTAGAGTTGTTTCTAGTTTGGGGATATTGTGGATAAAGGTGCTATGGATATTCACGTGCACAGGGAGTCATTTTTGATTCCTCTGCAGTCATTGGTCAGTTCTGTCCTCTCTCGTACTCAACCCTGGTTCTAAGAATCCTATAGCTCTTGCTATCCACCCTTTGTCTGCTTGTCTATAGATACTGGTTAGTTAACCCTATGTCTATCCTGAGTAGGAATTACCACCTTTAGCCCTGCTGCTTCTTTTGCACTTTCTAAACCTGATCATAAAAGGAAAGAATTAAATATACTAGAATATGACAATGGAGGACAGTTTCCCTGGGCACATAATATAGAGGAATAAATAGTACAAGTTCCCAAACTGCTTTCTGTTCTGTGAGAGGTAGTGGGGAAGGAACTCTGGCTTTGATGGCAGTCAGGTCTGTCTCCAAATCCAAGATTGGCCATTTATTAGTGTAAGAATCTAGGTACTTTAACTTCACTGAGCTTCATTTTTCTTTTCTTTTTTCCTGGAAAATGTAACCCTTTGCAAAATGTGAAAATTAAAGGAATTAATCCATTCAACAAATATTTGCTGAGAACCTACATATGCCAGGCCCTGTCCTAGGCACTGGGGATATACAGCAGTGAGCAAAATGGCAAAAGTGACTGATCCTATAGAGCTTCGATTCTAGCCTAGGGAAACAGACAACAAAAATAAAGAATCAAAGTCTATGTTATGTTAGATGATGATAAGTGCTATGGAGAAAAGTAGAGCAGGGAAGGGGGATGGAAAAGGCAATGTTTGCAACCCCATCTTGGCTGTGAGTTGCTAGAGACTAGGAATTGATTTTTCTCCTGTATTTCTAGCATTTATCACAGTGTTAGTTGTATATTATCTACTGCACAAATGTTTCCTGAGTGAAAGGAGTGACTGAATAAAAGCCAGTGTTGACGAGAGAAGTTTATCTCATAAAATCATTGTAATCCTGCTTACCTGGACGCTTTTACAGATTTCCAAACAGGTAATAATTATGTCAGCAAGAATAGTGCCCTTCCCTGCTCCTTGTTCTTGCTGGATCTTTAAGTGTCCCATTCTTAACCACTGTTAGAGTTTTTTTCTGGGAAATCAGAAATGTATTTTCTAAATAATATATACTTGATTTTTAAAAATAATTAACTACATTTGTCAGGCTCTTGCTGAATGAGTAACATAGAAAACAATTTGACAGATGGTTCAGTATGTCAATTTTTGTAATAAAAAGCTTTGGTATTCTACAGTGTCTGGAAAACTGGCATGAATATGCTACAAATATTAAAATCACATTTTAGAACAGTATTCAATGTCAAGGGACAATGTCCTTAATATGTGGTTAAATGGAGTAAAAAAAAAACCAAAACAGTATGCACAGTGTTATCTCATATATATAAAATACAGCAGGCCTTACAAATGATTGTGATTTTCTTCTTTGTGCTTTTCTACATATTTTCCATCAGCCCACATTATTGTTAATCATTTCCCCCCATTCCTATGGTTTTTAAAGTATTATAAACTGTATGTAAAAGGAATAAGAAAAATTTACATGCATGATGGCTTGATATATTGAAATGTTTACTTAAGGTCTATAAAATTTGGCAGACTGCAGGGGTGACTAGAAGATAAAAGACAGAAATAACCCAGACTTTTGGAAACAGCCTACCTCCTAGGCTTGTTTGATGAACAAATTAGATAGTATGTGTTAAAGTGCTTTATAAATTATTACTTGTGTAATCATAAAGCTTAATGCCTGTGTCACCCACTATAAACTCAATGAAGGCAGGAACTTTTTTTTATTGCTATTTCTCCATTACCCATTCAAATATGTGCTCAATAAACATTTTGTAAGTATATAGTTTTTTTTTTCTTTTTTGGTAACTAGTAATTATTTTACAGGAGAAAACTGTACCATCAAATGATTTGATGGCTCCACAATTCCTTCATTCAAGATGTACCGAATTCCTATCATTCAAGATTTACTCAATCTAGTTGACAATGTACTTTTCTACCCCAGTAATAGGATACACACAACCTCTACTCAAGCCACTTCAGGATACTATCTTCTGAACTATTGATGCCTTCTCTTCTCTGCCTAAAGTCTGTTAAAACTTAGCTCAAATCCAAAATCTTTCTTTGAGCTATGTGAAAATATGCTTGTTTGACATCTCAGACTGCTGATTTTTTAAAACTTTTTTTTTTTTTTTTTTGTCTGCTGGCATGTACAGGGATAGAACCCTTGACCTTGGTGTTATCAGCACCATGCTCTAACCAGCTGAGCTAATAGGCCAGCCCTCAGATATTTTTAATACCTTGTTTGTTTTTATATTTCTATCCCCAGGGACTAGGACATCCCACTGAATATGGCAAATATCCAATAAGTATTTGATGATTCAATTATTTTCACAACACATCATTAGCTTACAATTTTTGTTCCAATGAAAGTAAACCAATTTCCTGAAACTCTTCCCTTGCCCCACACTAAGGTACAACTATTGATTGTTTTGTGCAATTTTTAAAAAGTATTCTCTTCAATAAATGCAGCTTGTTGTAAAAATTATTTCAGTTATGTCACAATCTACTCGAAGGACAAGTAACAAGAAGTTCATTTTCCAATTCCAGTAGTCTGTGTTACGGATTATGCTTTGTTACAACTCCAATTCCTTGGATTCCACCCCGCCCCCCCAACCCCTGGGATATTACCTAATTAATAAGGTTGAAATATGGCAATTGTCATTCTGGATCCGAAGTTCCAGTGCGCTTCATCCCCTGCATCATTCCATGTGAAAATTAGGTGCTTAGGAAAGCCTATAACCCATCATCTAAGGAGCTATATTTAGAGTTCAGTTTTAAAAAGTACTGAGTGCGTGGCTGGGGAAATGCCCGTGTAGTTACGTGGTGAGTGGAGTCCTGGGCCAGGTGCGAGGCTCTCAGCGACGTTTTTCTGTGTTCCTGGCCAACCATCTCCCCGTAGCTGTTTGTTTCCGTGACTGCGCTCCTGCAGAGCACAATTAGCTCCAACACTACTCTACAAACCAGTTTTGTAGAGACTTAAAAATGCTTGCTCTGGCGGCTCCTGATTTTATATAAAATCAGAAAACCCAGCTGGATCCAAGGCAAATTTATCACTTATTTCAGGGCCCCTCTGAAGGCGTAGAGAATTATGACTTCGGATTCGAGAGCACGGCCCCAACACAAACCAAAGCACGGAGACGCGGCGACTCCACCACGGTGACAAAGTGCTGAGGCCTGGGCACTGGGACGCCAGGAGCCGCGGCGGCTCTGGGTCCGGACGGCAGGGCGTGAAGTCGCCCGAGTTTCCTCAGCGCTTTGTTTTTCCTGTCACAGCACAGAAATAGCAAAGCAGGGGTGGGAAGTCGCCCAGCAGTTTTTTTTTTTTTCCCCCGGGCTGGCCCAGGGAAAGGGGAAGGAAGAAGCGAGAGCTGCGCGAAGCCCGCCCTGAGGTAATAGCGACGCCTCTGCAGCAGACCTCGGGCGTCGTTCTCCGACCACTTCCAGAACGCTCCGAGCCGCTCTGTAGGTCCCGCCCCTGCCGGGGTTTCCCCGCCACCCGCTGTCGTTTGCATGGCACGGCCCCTCCCCCGTTGCCATTGGCCAGCGCCGGCCCCGCCCACTACCCCCCACCGCGGCTGGGTTCGGTCCCCCGAGCTGCCCGGAGCTGCAGGGAGCGGGCGGACTGTTAAACCGCGGCGGCGGCGGCTGGGGCGGGAGCGGGGCGCGCTCTGCAGAGGAGTCAGCGGCGCCCCGGGTGGGGGGAGGCGGGCGGACAGCTAGAGATCACTTCAGCAGCCCCCACCACGGCCGGACCGAAGGTGCGGCGGCGGAGGGGAGCCTGGGCGCCCCAGCAGGCGAGTGGCCGGCGTCTCAGCGGCGGGCTCAGGGGGTGGGTCTCGCCTGTCGGGGACGGTGGCAGCGCGGGGAGGGGAGACGGCAGCAGTCGGCCGGGTGGACTTGTGGGTCAGGCGACCATCGGGAAGCCCCTCCGGCCCCCGAATCCTCTGGATTGTTGGACTCTGGGTCCCGGCACAGGATCGCACTCTGGGCAGGGGTCAGACCTTAGCCAAATTTAAACGGCTAAACGTAACAGCGTTGGCAGGAGCTAGGGCGGAGGGGAGAAAGAGGTGGAGGGAAGGGTGAGGGCGTACCTAGGCGCGGGTCACGTGGGGAGGGGCGGGGCTTGGCAGGCCTCCCTTTTGTTTTGGCTTGCGCGTGCGCAGAAGGCAGAACACGTGGTCTTCGGGGCCCGCCCCTAGACTCAGCGGCAGCACCTCACCAATTACGGGTGTGGTGACGGCTGTTTTGGGGTAGCTGTTTTGGGGAGGCGGGGTTGTCTGTGTTAGATGTGACCCTTACTTTACTTATTTCATTTTAATTCAGGGAAATGTTGATTTGGCCTCTATAATTAGATGGGATATCGGAGATCCTAGAGGATATTGAGGGATGATGCTTTCAAGTTCGTGTCACTTCTGGGTGTGCTGAGGACGGGATCGGTCTTGCTGGAAAAAATGTGCGGTGTTTGGTAGCGAGAAATGCAGGACTATGTTTTGGTCGTTTTCAGAAACCACAGGGAAGGAAGAGGCTGGGCTTTACAGCCAAGCGTGCCGGCACTAGTTGAACGTTCTTGTCATGTTTTCTTACTCCGGGGGAATTAGTCTTTGGTTCCTTCCCTGACCGCTCCGCCTCTCCGATGAGGAGTAGGGAGACTTGTGGGGTTTTTTTGTTGTTGTTTTGTTTTAACTGTGGGAAGCATATTGTGTTTTTGATTTTCCAGACTTAAGAACAGTCGTATGCTGGCGAGATTTTAGACTCCCTTCCTTCGTCCTTCCTTAATCAGTTTGCTTAATTTCGTGTCAGTAGAAATGTTTTTTAAATACTGACTGATAGGACAGGTTTGTTAGCAACAAAACCTAAATGAAATATTTATGAAGACTGCAGACAAAACCGGCAGTGTTTTTGACTAGGAAAAAGTTTTCCTAAAAATAATTCAATATTGTAGAAAAACCTGGTGTTCTGGAACGCAGATTGCTTGAGAAAGAGGCTTTGCAGTGAGTGGTCTCTGCCGTTTCCAATTCTTACTAACTAGCCATTTCCTTGGGCAAGTCACAGCCTCTCTGATCTCAAATCTGTTTCCTCTTGTAAATAGTTTCATAATATGGTCCCTGTCTTAAGAAATTGTTATGATGATCAAATGTCTTGTAAAAGGGATTTGTGATTTTTACTAACTTTGCAAGTACAGAAATTGCTAAGTGATATGATTTTTATGACACAAGTCAGTTTTTAGAAGTTGGCATGTTGGAAGAATATAAGCAATGAATGAAGCATAAAGTAGGATATATTTGATAATCTTCAAAATCTGTTGTAACTGTTACCTTTGATTCCACCTACTTAGATCAGTGTCAAGGTCTGCCACCATTTCCTCATAGCTTTTTTTTTTTGTCACGATAATACTCCACCTCGTAGTTTTAGTCTACATAAATTATTATTACTTCTCTTCCCAACCTTTCTGGCATGATTTTTTACATGAAACTCTTCTTAATCTAGGCCAATTCTATCACGTTGACTTTTTACATTTACATTTTAATTTTGTTTCATAATCTGTGTCTTTTAAAATAATAATTGCTTATTTTGTTAAATCTTATTTATTATAAAACAATTGGGAAAGTAGGGACGAGTGCAAAGAAGAGAAATAATACGAAAAATAAAAATAGTTTGTACCTTTTTTAAAATATCTGTCTATGTGTATATGTATATTTTTCCAAAAACTGGGATCATATGGTATCTTCATTTAACTTTAACTCGGACACATTCTAATATCATTAAATATTCTTTGAAAAAATTAATAGCCACTTAACATTTTGTCATGTAACTGTCATATTTTATGTTTTTCCTATTGGCAGATGTTTGGGATATTTCAAGTGTTTTTTGGTATAAATTTCACTGTGGAAAATAGCCTTTTACGTAAATATTTGAAATTCCTCCACCCCTTGATTTGTAGAAAAGGAATTGCTGGGTCTTTTTTTGTTTTTGTTTAACGACTTGTAATGTCACCAAACTACTTTCCTGAATATTGTATTGATTTACACTCATCTAATGGTATGAGCATGCCTCCCATTAAGTCTTTGTTCATCATCCAGTATTAACCTTAAAATGAAAAACCTAGCTTTAATTTGTGTTTAAAGTTTTTTTTTATTTATGTCTGTGATGCATCTATTTTATTTTCCTAACTTATAAGGTGCTTGAGTGAAGGAAATATGTTTCATATTTGACATACTACAAATTACTTAGTGAGTGTTCAATAAACACTTGCCAATTGGCTATTAATATTTACCTTTTTTATCTCTGGAAGGTCACGAAATTGTGATATTTATTTTTGTCTTAATTTATGAATATACTATAAGGAACCTACTATTACTGTTTGACTGAGTCATTACTTGAATACTTCCTTCAGGTGGGGCCTCACTGATCTTACCACAGTTGTCTACTGAAAGGTCCATTAACCTTAGTTCCCATTGTCCAACTGCTGCATTATCCAAGAGCTTCATCCAATTTTGATGCCATTTGTAATGATAACTTAGACTTATTTGTTTATTCATTCATCTGTCTACTGTGGAATTAAAGGTTTCACTCTGATCATTCTAGTTTCACTTGTAGCCTTCTATGTGTTTGATAAAAAGATTTCTAGTGTCTAAAGTTCCTTTGTTTTTTTTAGATTGTTCTTAATGGCCCATCTATTATTGCCTATGGCATTCTGTACTTCCATTTAATCTACCACATAAACCTGATATGCAATATGTAATTCTTGTTTTCATGTCTTCATCCAGTTATCTGTGTACATATCCTTTTACTTTTGTCTATACAGTACTATTAGGTAGTTGAAGGAGGCACAAAGCTGCTTCCTTCAGGTTTACATTTGTGTTTAGGATTGTTTACTAATTGGGTTTGCCAAGTTTTGAACAGCAAGTAATGGGGTTGCTTTCAAAAGAAGTGACAGCTAATGGGGAATTAGCAACAAATTTACAGACTTTAAAGCATGTCATGTCATATCTTTGTCCTTAAAGTAGTTACTGCATTACAGTACTATAATGGAATATTGTACATAATGATGTCCCTGATTTACAATACAATCTTACATTACTTTCAGTATGTTTAATTTAGAAAGGCATGGAGGGTATTTCTATGCCTAAGTCATTTCCAAAAGACTTCTATTTTTTTTTTCTTTTAAATATTGTACCGAAGGGATATTTCACTGAGCTGTGCTCCTTATTCTCTAATCATGTGGGATAAATAAATACCCAGCAAATGTTAAGAAAAAATGGTAATGTTATACTTGTTGGTAGACAGTCTATAATGAAAATCTGACGGCAGTTCATAATGGAAGTTTTTAATACTTGATCTTATTTTTAGGTTTTAGAAATACTTATTTCTATATGGTTGTGAAAATTCATTGATAATATTGAGGCTTTGTTAATATTTTTAAATGCTTCTGAACTTTTTATATATTCGTTTGTAAAATCGAGGCTTTTTTCCCAGTCCTATTAAGACAAAGAATTCTCTTAGGTTCAGTACAGTAGTCTCTCAGGTATGTTATTTTTAGTAATTAAAAACTGTGTTATTTGGTAGTAAGTCATTAATAACGTTTAATCAGGTGAAGTTAAATTGAAGCCAAAATGTAAAATGTTAATTTGAAGCCAATGTGATAATGCACTTCTAAATGTAAACTGGATCCAAGTTGATGTACATAGAAAAAAAATGATTCTTCATTTATATTCCTATGAGTCATGCACTGAATAATAATAATTCTGCTTGAAGTATGATCTGTTTGATGTGTTATGTGGCCACCCAAGTGGTTTTATCTTTAATTAAATTCCTTTAGTCTTCAAAGAGAATTCCTTTTTAGGGATAGTTTTCAAAGTGGAAGAAGTTCTTACTTATAAACACCATTGAATACGAAGTACTGAGCACTGGTCATGCCAATTACTGCAGTGTTTTCTGCTGTAAATTGAAAATTCCCATAAAGTGGCATAAAGAAATCTTGAAAACACACACTGTATTTTGTAATCCCAGCTTCCATTAATTCCTATATATTTAAGGAATAAAACCGTACCAGTGGGAACTCATGCTTCTTACTTTTGTTTTAGTTGGATTTTTCCTTTATGTGTTACAGGTTAGAAATTCTGACTCCCTTTGTATTTTAGTAATGTTTAAGAGGAGTTCTAATATTTTGCTAAAATAATTTTTTTCTACTTTTTTTTCTTACTGTTATTAGTATGGGTCGGCTATCTGAAACACAATTAAGTCATAAGTGTGGAAATAATTTAATATTTGACTGTGCTTCAGAATTCTTCCCCCTCTCTAAATACTATTCGTAGTCTTTTCACTTTCTTTTAGCATAAGGATAAAATCTGCCTTCTTTCTGATATTTATTCTAGTTTGTTTTACTGCTCTGCATTTGAGGAACTGGTATTATCAAGATTCCAATTAAAAAGAATAAATTTAATGTTCAAGGGTAGATTTGGATAGGATATTTTCCGTGGACTAAATTGTAATCAAAGTATGGAACAGTATTTTAGGGAACACCAAATCAGATTTGGTCTTCAATGTTCATTCTCAGGAGGAAGAGTTTCTTATTTAGATTATCAGTTCCAACTTTGAAGGTAGAAAGAGTAGATTAGCAAATATTTTATTTTTCTATAGAAAGTATGTCAGAAATTAATTGGAATATGTGACCTATATATGAATTTGTAAAGGCTTGTTT
This sequence comes from Galeopterus variegatus, assembly GCF_000696425.1. Lineage (NCBI taxonomy): Eukaryota > Metazoa > Chordata > Mammalia > Dermoptera > Cynocephalidae > Galeopterus > Galeopterus variegatus. The sequence goes on from NW_007726711.1 coordinate 174,984, forward strand.
ACAGAGTGTCTGGACCAACTCAGTAATTGTTGACTTGCTGATTATCTTACCGTGTGCATGCTGCTTTTCAGGGATGGTAGCTCTTAGAATATTTCATGATGTCCAAGGGATCAGAATGCATTTAATTAATGCTGAATTGATCAATACATATGATTTATAAATCTTAATGATGCAGATTAAGCCACTAAAGGAAACATTCTGTAGACAACAGAGCAAAGCCTTTTATTTGTAGTAAAACAATTTCAGTACAACAATGCCTTCTTTAATTCACAATGAATGTTCTTTGGATTAAATTGTAGACCACAAGTTAGATTATAATTTATGGTACAGATATAACTTTACAATTTCTCTCCCATTGTTTGTACTGGATGAATTTAATTTTATTTATAATAATGAAATTTTTCATAATAAAAATGAATGAAAAAGGTTTTGGTTCTTTGTAGTTTTAAAAAATGTTTATTATTTTAAATCGTAAACTTTGGCTTGTCTTACTGAAATTCTCTCTCTGGTTGGTCTTCTTTATGAGACTTCTAAGAAAATGGATATATATTGAGTTCTGGATGTTTGTTGGAAGATTATTTACATGGTTGATAGTCTGTAATAGTTTTACAACAGACTGTTTTGTGAGGTTTTTTTTTTTTTCTCCCCATCCGTAAAATTTATGGGCTGCCAGTGTGCTAAGGAATTTTTTCTTTTTTATTTAAACAGTAGTGTAAGTTGAAAAGTCTTTTGTAAAAACATGAAAGTGAAATTCATACCAAAGAAATATAATTGGTTTTTGGATTATCTAGAACTGTTCCCTATTGGCATAGAATAAAGATTATCTATCTAGTTACTTTCTTTGATTGAGTACTGATATAATTTCTTAACTTGTAGTTTTACTTAAATTCTATTAGCTTGATTTTTTAGTTTCTGTATATTGTGACCAAAAGGAGTTTAATTTTTTCCCAGTTTTCTCCCTTCCAGATTCTTTTAAGTCCCATATCACCAGACTAAAGTCTTTTACAAAAGGGACCCATTGTGCCTGAGTATTTTGGGTGTATACAAAATAATCCAAGGTGATGATGTTGCCCGGAGTATAGTATTTAAGAAGCTGGAAAGATATTTCTTAGATTTAGCTAGGATCCAAATACTCTGTCCCCCTTGCCCCCCCCCCCCCCGCCTCGCATTATGGGTATTATTAGAAAACTGAATAATTAGAAACTAATAAGAAGATCAAGATGCTTCTTAGCTTTTGAGGCTTTGCCTTTTTTATATTTTTTCTGTGTAGCGTGGAATACTATAGGTACCCTCAAATATTAAATAATATATTGGGCTAAAAAATTTGGGAACTGAATTATTATAGCTAATGGTTGATTCCTGGTTACTTAGAGAGATTATATACTTCATACTTACTACTGTTCGGTACAGTAGTCTCTAATCACGTGTGACTATTGAGCACTTGAAATGTGGCTATTACCACATTGAGATTTTGCTAAATGTAAAATAAACACTGGATTATGAAGACTTGTCACATATACCAAAAAATGTAAAATATCTCATCAAGATATTTTTATATTGATTACATGTTGACACGATAATATTTTGTATATATTGGGTTAAATGAAATTAAAATTAATTTTCCCTTTTTGCATTTACTTAAAATATGTCTAGTAACAAGTTTAAAATTACACATGTAGCTCACATCATATTTCTATTGGACAGTGACTTTCTGTACTAAGTTTTCTAACTTTTTCACCTTCATAGTAAAATATCTCATGAGCCATCTTCCTTGAAATTTTAAAATAATTTTATCATTTTGGATAATATTTATTCAAGAAATATTTATTAAGAGCCTGCTATATGCCAAACAATATTCTAGGATACAGCAGTGAATGAAAACATACAAAACCTCCCTTCATATAGCTTTCATTCTTTTGGGAAAAATATGTGATAAAAAAGTAATTTTTAGTAACAATTTTTAAATGAACTATTATATATTGTAAGTATTCTATTAATTAATGTATATCATTTCATGTAATATAATTTTAATACAGTACTTAATTTACCAAGAGATATGTGCTATGTATTGGCGTTCATCCTGCTTGATGTTCCTCTGAGCTTCCTGGTTCTGTGGTTTGGTGTTTGACATTAATTTGGGAAAGTCTCAGTCATGATTGTTTCAAGTATTTCTTGTGTCCTTTTTTCTCTTCTGCTTCTAGTATTCCCATTATGTGTCAGTTATACCATTTGTAGTTGTTCCACAGTTCTTGAATATTCTGTTCTGATTTTTTTCTTTTTTTTTTTTTTTTCTTTTCAGTCTTCTGTTTTCTTTTCAGTTTTGGAGGTTTCCATTGATATATGAGTATCTTCAAGCTCAGGGCTTCTTTCCTCAGCTATACCTAGTCTACTAATAAGTCCATCAAAGGCATTGTATTAGTCTGTTTCTGTTGCTCATAAAAAAATACCTGGAACTGGGTAATTAGTAAGAAAATGAAATTTATTGCTTACAGTTTTGGAGGCTAGGAAGTCCAAAGTCCAGGGAACACATCCTTGTTGGTGGGTAATGACTCTTCACAGCAAAGCTGATGTCACATGGAAAATATGGCAGGTGCATAGAGATTAACCTCCTCATCCACTCTCCTTTTAATGCCGCCAGAAGCACTCCCATTATTCCCAAAATGGATCAGTCCATTCATGAGTGTATGGTCCTACCATCTAATCACCTTTTCAAGGATCCACCTTTCAATTACCATAACTGGATTTCTCACCCTCTTAATACTGTCACAGTGGGGGTTAAGTTTCTAATACGTGGACTTTGGGGGACACAAATCAATCCAAGCCAGGCATTCCTCATTTCTGTCACCATGTTTTTCATCTCTAGCATTTCTTTTTGATTTTCTTAGAATTTCAGTCTCTCTGCTTACATTATCCTTGTATTGTTGCATGTTGTCTGTTTTTTCTATTAGAGCCCTTAGCATGTGAATCATGGTTGTTTAAAATTTCTAGTCCGATTATTTCAACATATCTGTCATATCTGAATCTGGTTCTCATGTTTGCTCTGTCTCTTTAAAATGTTTTTTTGGTTTTTGTTATGCCTTGTAATCTTTTGTTGAAAGCTGGACATAATGTATTGAGTAAAAGAAACTCTAGTAAATAGGCCTTTAATAAGATATGGGGGTAGGAGAGGTGGTCTATAGTCCAGTGATTAGATCTGTCTTTTAGTGAGCTTGTGCCCTAGCGCTGTGAACTTTGCAAGTGCTTCTCAATTTCTCCTCCTCTTAGGTGGGGTAGGATGGCTAGAGGGCACTGAGGTTGGGTGTTTTCCTTCTTTCATGTGGAAAGCTAGCACAGGCAGGAGAATTGGGGACTACTTTAATTTACATTTAACTGAAAAAAAAAGCAAGACTTTTCAACAGAGTTCATAAAAAGTAATATGTCATTGGTCACTTCTTTATCCTCATCTTACTTAACCTCTTTAGTATTTGACAGAACTGACCCTGTATGCTTTGTACACTTTTAAATACTTTGGTATCTTGATTCCATACACTCTTGAGTTTCCTTCTACCTCAGTGGTGATCTTTTCAGTCTCCTGTTAGGCCTCATCCTCCTTTTTTAGCTCCTCCTTTGCTCAGATAAATGTGAGTGAACCCGCTACATTGATCCTGGGCTCCTTTCTCTTTGCTTATACTCTTTCCCTAGATAAACTCATCTAGTCCCTTAGCTTTAAATACTATTTATATGCCTGTGACTCCTCCAAATAATGTCTTTAACTGTGACCTCTTGCTTGAACTCTAGACTTGTTTGTCCAGCTACCTGCATTTGGATGGCTAATAAGCACTTCAAATATAACATATACAAAATAGAACTTTTTATTTTTTTCTTCTTGAATATTCTGTCTCCCTAGTTCTGCCCCATTTCAGAAAATAGCACCACTGACCATGAGTTACTCAACCCAAAAACCCGGGAATCATCCTTGATTCCATTCTTTCCCTTAAGCCCCATAAAATCTTGACCTTCAAAAGTCTTGTTTACTCTATCTTGAAACATGTTCTAAATTCATTCATTTCCTACTGCCTCACTAGTCCAAGCCACAAGTACCATCTCTCACTTGGATTACTTCAGTAGCTTCCTAACTGGTCTCTCTACTTCTGTTCTTGCTCCATTACAAATCATTTCTCTACAGAACAGCCAGAGTAATAATTTTTTAAAAATAAAAATGTCAATCAGATCATGTTACTCCCTCACCTGAATCTGTAGTGGTTTTTCTTTGACCATATAAAATGTCCATGGTTTGAACACTATCTGCCTCTCTGATCTTATTTCCTATTTCTCTCTGGCTCATTATCTTCTAGACATATTTGCCATTTTTGTTTCACAAACACACCAAATTTATTTCTGCCTTAAAGCTTTCTATTATCCTTTTTTGCTTGGAAGGCACATACCCTAAATTCTTGGTTAGCTTGTTATTGTCATTTCAGGTCTCAGAGCAGATGTCACCAACAGAGGCCTTTCCTCATTCATCTGCAAATCTAAGTTTACTCCTACCCTAATATTGTCTTTGTTATACTGTGTTTAATTTTCATAAAGACACTTTTAGAACCCTTATGTACTTGATTTTTTTTTCTAATTTATTCTATAGCTACCATTTGCTAGAATATAAGCTCTGTGAGAATAGAAACCTTATTTGTTATGTTCAAGGCCATCTTTCTAGTTCCTAGGATAGAGTCTGTCACATGTTGCTTATAATATGTATTAACTGAATTGGCGAATGTTTGGTTTTAGATTGAATATATATTCAATAGAGATTAAAAATCTAGCTTCTACCAAAAATAAACAAAATTATTTTTATGACTTACTGTTGGCCATTTCTTTATTTCCTGCTTTACAAAGAGTCAACTGGCTTATTTCCATAATTTATGAATTTTCGTTTTGAAGGATGTCATAGTTTCTCATCTGCCATTCATGAGCACTTCTCTCTCTATATATTGTGGTATGGATAACCTTTATGCACCAAATGAAAACCAAATGGCTTTACTTGTAGCTAGGTATTCTCATTGATTTGTTTTTAAAATAGTTTCTGAAATACTGGAGACACATTTAAAGTGCTATAGAAGAATTTTGATCACATGGAATATACCTTATGGAACTAATAGACATCATCTTGAGATGAATTTATAGAATTATTATTATTATGCATTATTTTATGCATTTCATATCAGTATTCCTTATATATTCTGCCTCTAACCAGTTGTCCATTATGCATATAAATGAAATAATACCCAATTAAGAATAAATACAATTTTAAACTGTATAGTGGTCAAAACCATTACTCAGAGTTAACCCAAGTGATAAACATAGTGACTTTTAGTCGTATGCACATCTAATTTCCACTGACTCCTTAATACATATCTTCTGAATATATTGTCAGAAGCTCCCAAACTGTTCTGTTTTAAATAACTTTTTAAAAATGTTTATTTAGTATTTATTTTAATTTTGAGGAAGTCCAGATTATTATTTATTATTTTTAATGTTTTTGGTGTCATATCTAAAAAATCTTTGCCTAACTCAGTGTCACAAAGATTTTCTCTAAAATCTTTTTCTAAATTTTTTTCTAAAGTTTTACAGGTTTAGGTTTTACATTTACATCCATGATTCATTGTGATGAGCCTGACCATTTTTATATGACATGAATTATGTTTTAAGGTTCATTTTTGTTGCATATGTTTGTCCAATTGTTCCAGAACTATTTGTTTTTTAAAAAACAAAAAAACCCTAATCTTTCTACACTTAATCGCCTTTGCATCTTTGTCAAAAAAAAAAAAAAAAAAATCAGTTGACCGTGTGTGTGTGTGTGTGTGTGTGTGTGTCTCTCTCTCTCTCTCTCTCTCTCTCTCTCTCTCTCTCTCTCTCTCTCTCTCTCTCTCTCTCTCTCTCTCTCTCTCTCTCTCTCTCTCTCTCTCTCTCTCTCTCTCTCTCTCTCTCTCTCTCTCTCTCTCTCTCTCTCTCTCTCTCTCTCTCTCTCTCTCTCTCTCTCTCTCTCTCTCTCTCTCTCTCTCTCTCTCTCTCTCTCTCTCTCTCTCTCTCTCTCTCTCTCTCTCTCTCTCTCTCTCTCTCTCTCTCTCTCTCTCTCTCTCTCTCTCTCTCTCTCTCTCTCTCTCTCTCTCTATTTCAGAGCTCTCTATTCTTTCCATTGATCTATATGTCCATCCTTTTGGCAATTCCACACTGTCTTAACAGGAAATTGATAGGTAGTATGAGTCCTTCAACTTTGTTCTTTTTTCAAAGTTGTTTTGGCTTTTCTAGTTCTTTTGACTTTCCATATAAACCTTTGAATCAGCCTGTCAATATCAGCAAAAATCTTGCCAAGATTTTGATTGGAATTGTGTTTAATCTTTCAGATAAACCAGAGGATAATTAACATCATAACAATACTGAATAATTTAATCCATGAACATGGATTGCTACATTTATTTAGGTCTCCTTGATATTTTTAATTGTGTCATATTTTTCAGTATATAGATCATGCACATATTTTGTTAGATTTATACCTAAATATTTTTGGAAGTATTGGAATTATTACTGTTTTGGGAGGTATTGGAATTATTACTGTTTTAAAAATTTCTATGTCTAGTTTTTGTTTATAGTATATAAAAATATAAATGATTTTTGTATGTGGACCTTGTGTCTGCCACCTATTAAACTCAGTATTTCTAGGAGCTTTTTAGTAGATTTCTTGGGATTTTTCTATGTAGAAAATCATGTCATCTGTGAGTAGAGACAGTTTTACTTACTTTCTACTCTGTATGCCTTTCATTTCTTTTTTTCTCTCACCCTGTTGCAGTAATTAGGACCTCCAGCATGGCTCTGAATGTGAGTAGTGAGAACATATACCTTGCCTTATTCCCAATCTTAGGGCAAAAACATTCAGGCTTTCACCATTAATTATGATGTGATCTATAAGCTTTTGTGTAGTTGCTTTTTATCAGGTTAAGGAGTTTCCCTCTTCTTTGTAATATGCTATTTTTTTTTTTTTAATCACGAATGGATATTGATTGTGTTAAATGCTTTTTCTGTATCTATTGCGATCATGTGGTTTTTCTTTTTTAGTCTTTTGATATGGTGAATTTTAATGATTAATTTTTTTTTTAATGTTGATTCAGTTTTGCATTCATGAAGTAAGCCACACTTGGTTGTGACATATTATCCTTTTTATATATTGTTGTATTTGTACATTTATTTTTAAAATAGTAATTGAAATAGGTGTTGTTACTACTTGTGACTTCCTAAATTCTGAAATGCCTTTAAAAATCATGACCCACTGGTTCGTTTATTAATTCAGTCAAGAAATATATAACAATTACTGTGTCAGGTATTATTCTAGTGCTGGTGATTAGAACATTAAACAAAATAGAGTTTTTGCCCTTAAACTGTATTGTTTCCTAGAACGTAATACAATGTCAGGTAGTAATAGCACTGTGAAGAACAATAAAGCAGTGTAAGGGAATGGAGAGTCTTAATGTGAGGAGCTGAAGCTATTTTAAATATATTGGTCAGGGAGGACTTTCTGATGAGGTGACCTTAGAGCAGAAACGTGAATGAAGTAAGGGAGCCAGTCATGTTATTTGTAGAAAATTGTTCCAGGCTGAGAGAATAGCAAGCACAAAGTCACTGAGTCAGGAACTGGCTTGGCGTGTTTTAAGAACAGCAGAGAAGCCAGTGTTTGAAGAGTTGTAGAAGGTGAAGTAGTCAGGGACCTGATAATGTAGAACTTTGTAGGCCATGGAAGGACAACTTTGGATTTTATTCTGCATATAGTGGCAGCCACTCATTTACTCACCAGATATTTATTGAGCACAGATGTTTTTTCATGTTGGGGATACATTAACAAAATAGTCAAAAATCCAACCTTTCATAGAGCTTAGGAATTAGTGGTTAGTACAGTTGTTTATGCAATACGGAGGTAGTTAGAAGTGGTAGTTTAGAATATTTAGTTGGGAAACATTGTTATACACAATGATTACATATCTAAATAATTTAAATAATTCCAATAAATTTACTTGTATTTTATGCTAAAACTATACCGAACATAATTTAACCTTTTTTATTTATAGGAGACATACTCATTTTCATGAATTTCTTTTGTTTGTAAAGTAGAGAGACTTATTCAGGCTAGGATTTTTTATAAGTATATATTGGCAATAGAGTGCAGAGGGACTTCATGGAAATCCTAGAATAGGAGCTGTAATAGGTTGGGCCTTCCAGAGACTGGAGGAGCCTAAAAGTGTTCATATCCAAGTATAGCACTCATCTATTGCTATGTAACAAATTACCCCAAAATTTAGTGGCTTAAAGCATTTATTAGTTATAACGCCAAGGTCAACAGTTTGGATCCCTGTTCTGGCCAGTAGCAAAAAAAAAAAAAAAAAAAAAAAATTATTTTGTAGTTTGTGTGGGTCAGGAATCTAGGTATTGCTTAACTGGCTGGGTGCCTCTGTCTCATGTCTCTCACAGGGCTGAAGTTAAGGTGTTGGCTGGAATAGCAATAACTTTAACGCTATATTTTCCTTTTTGATTATTATCACTAGTTTTTGCAAAGAATCAGCTTTTGGTTTTGTGTTTTTGAATAGGAATGAAGGAAACAGAGGTAAAGGTAGCATCTGGGGACATACAGTATGAAAATGTGGCCATTTAAATGACTATCAACTATCATGTGTGTTGAAACAAAAATTATGGAGTGTCATCATTCCTAAGTATTAGGTATCTATAAAAGCTTTTTGATGTAAAAAATTTTTACTAACTATTCAGACTTCATAAATCTCAGTGGTACTAACCCTAACCCTTTTTCTGCGAACCAGAATATATACTTTTATACGTTTTCCTTGGATAAAATACACTTAAATTTGTTTAAATATGGATAAATCTTTAGTGGTTATCTGGCACAATCTCCACTGTTTTCCAGTCAGTAGTAAGGCCTTCTACAATAACTAATGAGTATCCATTTGCGAAAAAGGAAAAAATATTGCAGATATATTTTCAGGAAAAAATTTGTACATATTGCAGATTAGGTGAGTTTTCATTATCTCATTATTTTTAACAGCTGTGAAGTGATTTATATGTTATGTTTTGTTTCACTTAGGCCTTTTTACAAACAGATTATTTAGTATATTTTTGGCTGAAAGCATGGGATTGAGTCACATTTTCAGGTATGATTACCGGATTCCAGGTTGGAATATATATACTTTTCATTCTCACTAAATATTGTTAAGAAATAGAATTCTGAGATGTAATTATATCCACAAACATTCATCAAATACTTATTATGCTAGGTAGTGTGCAACTTTAATTGTAATTTTGGATATTAGGCCCACAGTCAGATTGAAGAACAGTTTAGTTCTAGTTGAGATAATGTTGGAAGTTGGGAGGTAAAGGAGGAGTTTGGTTCCATTCATATGTTAATCAGAAACATAAAAAATGTTGCCCCTGGAAAAAGTATAAGCATAAAACTTTTTTTTTCTGGATATTTGATCATTTATTTTTACATTATTTTAGGTTTCCAGTAATTATCTGCAGGAATCGCCATGACCCCAGCTCTGAGGGACGCAACAGCAAAGGGTATCTTCTTTTCATCTTTGCCACGTACCATGGAGTCTGACAAGATGCTATGCATGGAAAGCCCAAGAACTGTAGATGAAAAGCTAAAGAGAGACACTTTCTCTCAGATGCTGGGATTTCCAACTTCTGAACCGACTCTTAATACTAATTTTGTGAATTTAAAACATTTTGGCTCCCCTCAGTCTTCAAAACATTATCAGACAGTTCTTTTAATGAGTTCTAATTCTACATTGAATAAATACAATGAGAATTATAAACAAAAGAAAATAGCGAAACCCAATTGCAATAAGCTGAAAAACATACTATGTAATGGCAGCAACATTCAGCTCAGTAAAAGCTTCCCTTCTCATTCTGAAGAGTTCATCAAAAAGGAACCTTTATCAGATACCTCAAGGCAGTGCATGAAAGATGTACAAATTATTTTGAATTCAAATATAACCAAAGATGCTAATGTAGATAAAGTACAACTGCAAAACTGTAAATGGTACCAAAAGAATGCACTTTTGGTTAAAGTTACTGATGCTGAGATTAAAAAGGGTTTATTGCGTTGTGCTCAAAAGGAAATCGGACCTGGCCACTCAAATGTGCCTATTAATTCCTCAGCTACTGAAAAAGAGGAGGAGGTGAATGCTCGCTTACTTCATTGTGTAAGCAAACAGAAAATTTTACTTAGCCAGGCTAGAAGAACTCAGAAACATTTGCAGATGCTCCTGGCGAAGTATGTTGTTAAGCACTATGGTCAGCAAATGAAATTTTCTATGAAACATCAACTCCCCAAAATGAAGATCTTTCATGAACCTACCATGGTTTTGGATAACAGTTTACCTGAATGCACTGAAATTAAACCAGAAGTCAATATATTGACTGCAGAGAATAAATTGTGGGATGATACAAAAAATGGCTTTGCACAGTGTACATCTGCAGAAATCCAAAGATTTGCACTGTCTGCTACGGGGCTGTTGTCTCATGTTGAAGAGGGTCTGGATTCTGATGCAACTGACAGCAGCTCTGATGACGATTTGGATGAATATACCATTAGAAAAAATGTGGCAGTGTAAGTGCAAGATTATTATTAGACCTTTTTCTGTTCCATATATAGCAGCAATTGTTTTGGTTTGAAGATATGTTAAAAGGAAATAGATTTTCTAAATTCTTAATGCCATAATCTTTAAATTATAATTAACTTAATTTGTTAAACAAATGTTTCATTTGTTAAACTATTGTATATGAGTATATAAATACTATTAAAAATAAATTACTCAACTCTTCTAACTAGAAAAAACCCATACAGGAAAAATAAAATGAATTAGTTGTAAGTAAGCATTTTTTCTTATTCTTGAATAAAATAGACTATGGATAAGGCCTAAGTCTTTGCTTAAGTGATCTAGCCAATATGTATAGCTAAAACTCAAAAAATTTAAATATTGCATGTAGGGAGCCCTCATTGGCTTTGAGAGTTTGTCCGTTGAGGGTATGTGTAAGTTGACCTGCTAACTTTTTTTTTTTTTTTTTTTTTCCTTTTTGTCTTTTTTCGTGACTGGCAACGGGATCGCAACCCTTGGTGTCGCGCCCGCACCGCACTCAACCAGTGAGCGGACCGGTCTCTATATGGGATCCGAACCCTCAGTGGGAACGCCGCCATGCTCCCAAGCGCCGCACTACCGAGTGCGCCACCGGGCCAGCCCCCTGCTACCTTTTTTTTTTAAAAATTATATACTTCAGCTTTGGCCTTTACCAACTCAATCAATTTTTGCTAGATTAACAGAACTAAAACAAAACTATAATATCAGCTATAAGATACCTATTGAATGTTTATTGTGTGCTGGGCACTAGAGAATCAATTGTAGGCAAAATATTCATAGCCTTTACTTGAGAGAGAGGTATCTAGATATTAAAAAAAATAAAGCAGAGAAAATAGCTTTAATTATCACCCCACGATAACATTCTAGAACAGCTCTATCCAATAGGAGTTTGTGAGATGATGGAAATGTTCTATATCAATGCTGTCCAATAGGCACTAACCTCATGTGACTAAGCACTTGAAATTTGGCCAATGATAGAAAGGAACTGAATTTTAAATTTTATTTAATCTGACTTAATTTTAATTTAAATAGACAGTTAGAGCATAGTTTTAATTTAGCTTTCAGGGACTCTGCTAATGTCCTCAAATTGATGTGAATTACTGTGTGTATATGTAGCATTTTGGGGGAAGGAAGTCCATCGCTTTTTCAAATTCTCAGAAATGAATGAGAATCATTATAGAATTAGAAGCCAAATACTACTTTTTACTAATAAGTAGAAGACCAGTATAATAGTTTTTATAGTGAAAAATAAAAAGTAAAGCAAAGTGAGCATTTCAGTCTTTTGGTGTTCTGATAATCACTGTAATTAAAATTGTTTGAATGTAGGGGCTATAATACTTATTAAGCACAGATTATTTTTCTGTCTGGCATTTAAAGTAACTAGTGCTAGTTACTTTACTTTTCATATTTCATTTAATTCTTTCAATAACCCTGTGAGGTAGCTGTTATTATTTTTATTTCACTTAAGAAGAAAAAAACTCAGTATGATTATGTAACTTTGTCACCACAAAAAGCCAAATAAGTGGTGGAGCCAGGATTTTGCCCATATATGTAAATTCATGCTTGTTCTCTTGTACCATACTGCTTAACATTACATTATTGGTGCTTATAGCTACAAGAATTATTAGGCACTTGTGTTCTGAAATAAGCTAAAATTTGCCAGTTTTTGTATTTATAATACTTTTGAACTAATTTAATTTAATACAATGTAGTATATAAGTTAAGTATTTACTTTCTTGCTATTGTTGAGAAGGGCTAATGGACAGGTTTGTCTCTTTTAAGCTAGAAATAGAAAGAAGAAAATTATGTCTTCCAAGACTGTTTTGACCTATGATGCTATTTTCATTAGTATTTTCTTTTACTGATTTTCTATGGCACTTAGTCTGCCATACAATTTGACATGAAATCATATTTTGTCCTTTATGGTTTGTTAGTATATCTGTTAATCTTAATAACCCAATTCCTATTAAAGGTAGAAACCACATTTTATATTTTTGTTAATCTCTTGTATATCAAGCATACAATTACTGATTGGTCAAAACATTTTGTTTTAAATACCAGTGTTGAGGGTTCAGATCCCCTTACTGGTAAGCCACCAAAAAAAAAAAAAAAAAAATCTGTATTTTCTTTTTGAGTTTAGTGAGAGAATACTAAGCTCAGATATTTGTATAAAACATACAAAAATGGGAAATTCAAACTATTGAGAAAAAATTTTTATACATAACATCAAACAATATATATCCCATTTCTTTTCTTGTCAACTCTGCCAGTTTATTGAGTAAAACTGAAATAAAGTATAACCAGAAAAAATTGGGTTCTGGTTTAGAAAGTTTATTTCTCATGCTATTTTTTTTCCTCATAATCAACTGGAGGGGCTTCAGGGACTTTCGGCATACATTTTAGGAAAATAATGAATCTAAAAGGTTTAATATCAGTTCTTTAAGATATGCTTCTAGCCTCTTGCTTTTACTGACCTTTTAATATTATGATGCCTTAGTAATTAAAGTCCATTATTTATATTTCTAGAAGTTAAGTAAACTTTGTTCTAAGGTGAAACTAATCTGATCTATATAAATAAACAGTACTAAATCTACATAATAACTTTGAATTTTTTAATTCACTAAATTATTTGATAATTGCTTAGGTTGGTTGGTTTTTTGGTTTTTGGTTCTTTTTGCTACTTGAAATCTAACCAACATTTCTTGATTTCATACACCTTCTCATACATTAGATATTAAATTTTGTTTGTTTTGATTATTTTTGCTAACACTGATACATTTCTTGTGGGAAAGATTATTCCTTAACATTTTATTAATTTTGAAGTTTGAGAACAAGTAACACACGTTTAATTATTTGTATTTTTTGGTGTGAGTATAAAAATGGTTTCTGTTTTAAGTTGGAATTAATCAATTCTGTTTCATGTTATTAAATTCATTTTTAAATGTAAAACATTTATCCTCCTGATAAGTTTATTTTCTTTCTTTTTGGTTTATTTTTATTTTATTCTCAACATTTCTGGAAACTCATGTTTAAAATGTAGTTTAAGGGCCAGCCCGTGGCTCACTTGGTAGAGTGTGGTGCTGATAACACCAAGGCCGCGGGTTCAGATCCCTATATAGGGATGGCCGGTTCGCTCACTTGGGAGAGCGTGGTGCTGACAACACCAAGTCAAGGGTTAAGATCCTCTTACCGGTTATCTTGAAAAAAAAAAATGTAGTTTAATATTTTCACATTTGATCTTAGCCAAAAGGCCAGGAAGCGATAGGTAAGTATTTTTAATGTAAAAAAATTCAGCATTAAACCTTAAACATAAAATAGCAGGTAAAAAAGATGCATTTTGTGGATATAAAGTTTTAAGTGAGTGCTAACACAATTAAATTTTCATTATCTCTTCGTAGTCTTCATATGAAGGCTTCTGAATTTAAATCATAAGATCCAGAGTGGCAAATACTAAAGTTGACTTCAACTTAATTTTAAGCAACTTGAGGGCAAGTGCTGATCTTTCTATCATTGCGTACCCACTGCCTAGCATTGTCTTCTGTTTCGTGGTTGTCTGGTATTTGCCTATTGAATGCATGGATGTTTCTGTATTTGAATATGTAGTTGTAAAGATACAAAAATTGGGGTTGGCAGTCTATGAAATTTCTATATGTACTTTTTTCCCCCTTATTTCATTCTGCAGTCACTTTATCTTTACTTGATGTTTTTCCCTTCCTTTCCTTGTCTGTAATACCAAACTGGCCACAAGATGTATCTTGTACATCTTAGACCCTACATGAATATGTGTTCGTGAATAAATGAATGAGATATGCCAAAATATGGACATTTAAAAGTAACATTTTATTATAATATTTAACTTTTGTAATTTTTAAAAATTGGTAAGTAAAAATGTATTATATTTATCTTAAAAATCTTAGATTATATTATTGTTATATGTCTTTTATTTTTCTTTGAATTTATATCTGATAGGAAAAACAGATTTCTTCACTTTGATCAGGAAATTAGCTGTGAAGGAATATAATTGTTTTAGAAAGTTGGAAAGCACTCATATTAGCCATTACCGTTACTATTGTTGTTTTAAATGTATATTTGACTTGCCTATTTTTCTTTCCCTCTAAAAATGTAGGGAATATATTAATTTGTAACGACATTACTGATAGACTTTAAAAATAACTTTCAGTTAAGAAGCTAGTGTGCAGTAGAAGTAGAAAAAAAAGTCAATTTCCTTTGGAAAGGATAATAGGATTTTATGTTTTTTGTATGTTCGAGATATAGTCCTTAGACTGTAATATGAATGGAATTTTTTCTCCCATGTTCTGTTTTTTTTTGTAGAGGAGCACAGGTTCTGGACATGCACATATTATAATCGTGGCTTGCTCTATAACCCTAAGCAAGGCTACTCTTAAACTAGTTAAATCAGATTCCTCTTTTTTGATCTACCTTAAATAACCCTAGAGATGATTAGGTGAAATATTAGGTAAGAAGTGCCAATACATAATAAGGTATTCATAAGGCAGTCAATAAAGGGTGAGCAACTTACTGTTAAGCAACTTAAGCAACTTCCTTCCTATTGTGCAAGACTGAAGCTTAATATTGCTGGGGGAAACTTGGTGAGCCAGTGTAAAATACAAATCTCAGTTTTAACACATTTTTGAGAGGTGAGGAGCGGGAGTATTTTTATACCAACTCCCATCAGTTATTAGTTGAAGACTGTTCCTGGTAGTAGTGTTAATTTCCTGGCACTTTGTTTTGCCACTTGTGTGGCAAAGCAGGCTCCAGCAATAATAAAAAGAAGCCCTTAATCAAAGAAATGCAGGGGCTGGCATTTTGAAGTCAGGCCTGTATGTACTGAACTGATTAGATGTGAAGGGATATGGATGGGTCACTGACAAAAGTCTGCTATAATTATATTATTTCTCAACTAGTAATTAAGCCTTAGAATTCTAGCATTTCTTTTCTTCTGGGGAATGATAATCAGTTCCTTTCCTTGAGGATGCACGTCAGAGAAACTCACAGATTTTGACATAGGCATGTTTTGATACTCCAAGGTTGTAGAAAAGGAAGAAACATGGTTCCTGATATTATTCCAGGAAATCCTTGATTATTCCAATATCTTTCAAATCATGCAACTATCTCAATATTGGGGGGGTGAACCCCATCAATTCCCCATATCAGTCTCTATATATCCATGTTTTTGAGTTTATTTTGATATGTAAATAGGCAGGCTTGATAAGGAAATTCTTTTCAACAGATTTAGGCATTTACCCAGAAAGAAGGGAGAATTGTTGATGTTTAATTAGAGCTGTTGGGTGAATCCTTCCAGACTGAAGAACAGAAAGGAATGAGGTAATTTCTTGTAGACCCACAGAAATGAATACTCACAGTTTTGTTCCTGCTTTTGCATTTTGCCAGTGGAAAGGGAAAGAACTCAAAAGCAAGGTGATAAAGTATTTCCTTTTGAGGAACTGGATAAAAAGGAGTAGGAACTCAGTAAGATTCAAAGGGTAGAGAGACTGATGACATTCCATTAATAAACTGCAAACAAGAGTACCTTTATATTTGTATCAAACAGAGCTTACAAATTGTTTTTGGGTTCATATTTTACAATTTTCTACACTTCTGGAATAAATGTTAGATGTTTTATTTGTCTTACTCTATTTGTAAGGAAAGCAAAAAAATTTTTGAATGAAAAACAATTCTACAAAATTTGCTATGATACTTTAGTAAAGAAACTTTTCTATTTTGTGGGAGGAGAAGTAGAAGGGAAATGAAGGGCAAAAATTCAAAAATATAATTGTGTAATGGATTAGCAGCTAAAAAAATAGTAAGGAAATATACTGTGGCATCTGGACACCTTTGGGGTAATACTTCAATTTAAATAAGCACATTCATTTTTTTTTGTTGTTGTTGTCTTTTTCCGTGTCCGGCAACGGATCGCAACCCTCAGTGTCGCCCCTGTACCGGACCGGGACCGGCAACGGGATCGCAACCCTCGGTGCTGCTCCCGCGCCTCGCTCAGCCAGTGAGCGGGAACCGGTCTGTATGTGGGATCCGAACCCTCGGGCGGGAGCGCCGCCATGCTTCCCATGCGGCGCACTATCCAGTGCGCCACCGGGCCGGCCCACACATTCATTTTTAAAAAGACATTTTTTAAGTAATGTTGTGATCTTAAAAGACAGTATGTTCACCGGATTTGCTCATTGTTGTAAAGTGTGACCAACAAAGCTGAGATTGTAGCCTGGATCTTTCAATTCCAAGTTTAAGCTATACTGCTGTATCTAAAGACTTTAGGTGGCTTAGCTAGAGTTAGGTTGACTGAGGCATTTTCAACAACCAAGTTACCAAAAGAAAGAAAAGGTGTTGCTTTTTTTTTTTTTTTCCTTTTTTAACTGGCAAAGGAAAATTAAGCTATTACTGTAAAGTAGAGGTTTTCCATGAAAAAAGCATCATATTGCTTGTATATGTATGAATTTCTTTAAATCTTGCTCTAAATCAGTGAATCATAATCCTTTCTTTTTCACTCCATCACATCTGAGGATGACCAAGTTAAAGGACTGTTTTTATTGCCTTGATTCTCACAGAATGGGGAGAGGTGGAAAAACTAATCCTTTTGGACCACACTGTTTAGAAAACTCTACAGATGATTATAATATAACTAATTTTTCTTGAGATTGCTATATATTATGTACCACTTAAAAGTTCTTTATACCTTCAGTTTTTAAAATAAACCACTTTCATGGAAGAAACAAAATGGCATTCACGCCCTATATCAGGAAAGTGGAATACTAGAGCCAATTTAGAGTAGTTATGCAAGTTTTAATTTTATTTCTCAGCAGGAATTGATCACCTTGTTTTCCTAGTTTTGACAAGAAAGCACAGCTTAAGAGAGTGATAACAGCAAGATGGCAGAGTAGGAGATACCAGCCTTCATCTTCCTACAAAAAATAAGAAATAGACACTTATTTGTGAATAAAAATAGCTTTGGGAGGTCTCAAGGGTCCAAGTAAGAATCTACAGGAACACAGTTGAAGGAAATGGAGAATAACTGCGCAAAAAGGTTAGGTGAGGAGATTGGTGTACTTTAGATGTCTGGAGTTGCCTAGAAACAAAGAATAGTGGGGGCTATCAGTATTAGACATGGGGTCAGTGCCACCATGGTCACCAGTGGCCTGCTCTGCAAACAACTTTGGCATCTTTTACCATGGAAGTAACTAACAGCCATCACTGCTGTGGACTCCCACATGTAGCTTCTCATGTGCTCATGCCTCAGAAACCATAACCACTGCCACTATAGGATAACTTGCTCCGCAGGCCCTGTAACTGTGGTTTCTCTGTGTGTGTCAGCACTCTGGATAGTGGTTATGCTGCCACAGTGAGCAAGCCTGTGCTTCAGAGCTGTGGCTACTGTAGCTCTGGGTGTACTGGCACTCTGGACCCTGGCTTTCTGGCTGCTCCATAAACAATTTCATTTGCATACTGTTACCAACATCATAGCAGGAGTTCCTGTATCCCATGCACAGGTGCCATCTTAAGCCCCCAACCCTGGTGCCATGGTCCCCCCATGCATGCCAGTGCTCCAGACATCAGCTTTGTGTCTGCTGCATAGATGTTGTACATCAGACACTATTGACATCACCACTGCAAGTATACCTACAAGCCAGACCCAGTGACAAGAAGGATCCTCTTGGCCATGATCTCTCTGGTGGGAGAAAAAGAGATAAGAGAACCCCACTGACCTTCATCACTGAAGAACCCAACAGCCCTTGATGCCACTGTGGACACCACATCTTGGCTATTGAGGCCCTCTGCAACCTTTGCCAATGCCAACCTTAGGTGACAGAACTGTATGGAGATTACACTGCTGTACCCTCACTAGAGCCAGAGATGTCACACCCCACCCAGCTGAGCTTCTTTGCAGCTACCTATAGGCAAAGAATTTTTGCACTGAAACCAGTTTGTAAAACATAGAAGAGGTTACTTCTCCATCAGATACATAGACACTAATGCAAAGCAATAAGAAACATGAAAAACGAAGGAAACATAACACCACCAAAGGAACACAATAATTTTCTGGTAACCAATCCATCCAAAATAGAAGATCTATGAATTGCCTATCAAAGAATTCAAAATAATTATGTTCACGAATCTCAGCAAACAAGATGAGAACACAGAGAGACAACTCAGAAGAATCAAAAAAATAATACATGAACAAAACATAAAGTTTAACAGAAATTGGGATCATAAAAAAAGAACCCAAAATTCTGGAGCTGAAAAAATACAATAAAATACATACAAAATACCATAGACAGCATCAACAGCATAATTGGTCAAATAGAAGAATCTGTAAACTCAAAGACAGGTTATTTGTAAATATCCAGTCAGTGGAGAAAAAAGAATGAAAAGAAACAAAAGCCTATGGGCTATATGGGATATCCTCAAGAAAAGTAATTTTTGCATTATATGAATTAAAGAAGAAGAAAGACGTAGAAAACATTTCTAAAGAAATAATGGCTGAAAACTCCCCTAGTCTGGGGGAAAATGTACACATTCAGATACAGGGAGATCAAAGGTCTCCAATCATATTCAAGCCAAAGAAGACTACACCAAGACTCATTATGATCAGACTGTCAAAAATCAGAGGCATAGACACTCTTGAAAGCAGCGAGGGAAAAGAAGATCCTCACATGCAAGGGAACTCCCAGGAGGCTTTCAGCAAATTTCTCAGTAGAAACATTGCAGGTCAAAAGAATGTGGGATGATATGTTCAAAGTGCTAAAAGAAAAAAACAGCTGCCAAACAAGAATACTTTTCTTGGAAAAAGTGTCCAGAAATGAGGAAGAGATAAGACTTACCCAGAGAAACAAAGGTTGAAGGAATTCATCACTGCTAGATCTTCCTTATGAGACATGGTAGAGGAAGTTGTCCAAGCTGAAAGAAAATAATGCTAATTGTTAACATGAAAACATATGAAAATATAAAACTTGTTGATAAAAGGAAGTAAATAGTCAATTCAGAATACCCTAATAATGTAAGGTGGTATATAAATGACATATCTTTGGTTCAGACACATATAACCTATCAAGGGTGAATCATGAAGAAGTAGAAAATCTGAACCAATCAATAGCAAGTAAGTAGATGCAAACAGTAATGAAATGTCTTTCATAAAAAAAAAAACACACACACACAAAACAAAAAATCCTCAAGGGCCTGATACCTTAACTACTGTTTTCTAACAAACATTTAAAGAAGAACTAATAATCCTTTTCAAACTCTTATGGGAAACTGAAGAGGAGGGAATACTTTCCAGCATCACCTTGATACCAAAGCTGGACTAGAACACCACAGGAAAATAAAAAATTACAGGCCAATATCCCTATTGAGCATAGATGCAAAAATCCTTAACAAAATGCTAGCAAACTAAATTTAACACCACATTTAGAGGATTATTCACCATGATCAATTGGAATTTATCCCTGAGAGGCAAGGATGGCTCAATATATGTAAATCCTTAAATGTGATATATTAGCAGAATGAATCACAAAAACCATATGATCATCACAACCTATGCACAAAAAGCATTTGACAATACTCAACATTCTCTCTCTCTCTCTCTATACATAGAGAGAGAGATAGATATAGATATAGATATAAACTTAACAAATTAAGTATGGAAGGAATGTATCTCAACACAATAAAGGCCATATATGACAAGCCCACAGCTAACATCCCACTCAACTGCAAAATCTTGAAAACTATTTTTTCTAAGATCAGGAACAAGGCAAATATACCCTCTTAGTTCATTTGGGCTACTATAAGAAAATACCTTAGGCTGGGAGATTTATAAACAACAGAAATTTATTGCTTAAACTTCTGGAGGCTGAGAAGTCCAGGATCAAGATGCCAAAACATTCAGTGTCTCATGAGGGCTTGTTCTCTGCTTCATAGATGGCACCTTCTAGCTGTGTCCTCACATGGTGGAAGGGGCAAGGAAGTTCCTTCAAGACTATTTTATAAGGTCACTAATCTCATAATGAAGTCAGAACCTAATCACCTCCCAAAGGCCCCACCTCTTAATGCCACCATATTGGAGGTTAGGTTTCAACATATGAATTTCAGGGGGGCACATACTTTTAGACCAATCTGTTCAATATAGTACTGGAATTTCTAGCCAGAGCAATTAAGAAAGAACAAGAATTAAAATGTATTTGTACCAGAAAGGAAGAAGTTAAATTGTCTTTGTTTGTAGGTGACATGATCTTACATATAGAAAACCCTAAATACTCCACTGAAGAACTGTTAGGAATAATAATTGAATTCAGTAAAGTTGTAGGTTATGTAATCAACATACAAAAATTAGTAGCATTTCTATATACTAATATTGAACTGTTCAAAAAATAGTTAAGAAAACAATCCCATTTACAGTAGCATTTGGAAAAAAATACATGGGATTAAATTTAACCCAGGTGATGAAATATCTGTAAATTGAAAACTGTAAAACTTTAATGAAAAAATTGAGGAAGACACAAATATATGGAAAGATATCCTGTGTTCATGGATTGGAAGAATTAATGTTATTAAAATGTCCATATTACCCAAAGCAATCTGCAGATTCAATGCAATCCTCATCAAAATTCCAATGACATTTTCCACAGAAATAGAAAAATCCTAAAACTCATATAGAGCCACAGAAGATCCCAAATAGCCAAAGCAATCTTAAGTAAAAAGAACAAAGCTGGAGGCATCACACTACCTGATTTCAAAATACATTACAAAGCTAAAGTAATCAAAACAGTTTGGAACTGGCATTATAAACAGATGTACATACATCTGGAACAGAACAGAGAGCCTAGAAATAAATCCATACATTTAAAGTCAATTGATCTTTATCATATACATTGTATATTGACAAAATAAAAATTAAAAAAAAAAATAAAAAAATAAAGTCAATTGATCTTTAACAAAGATGGCAAGACACACTGGGGAATAAATGGTGTTGAGAAAACTGGATATCTACATGCAGGAGAGTAGAACTGGTTCCTTATCTCACCCCATGTCCCAAAGTCAACTCAAAATGGATTAAAGACTTAAACATGAAACCTGAAACTGTAAAAGTGCTAGAAGAAAAGAAAGGGAAAATGGTTCTTCACATTAGTGTTCGTGAAGATTTTTTGGATATGATCTCAAAAGCACAGGTGATAAAAAGGCAAAGATAGACAAATGGGATTGCATCAAACTAAAAAGCTTCTGCACAGCCAAAGAAATAGTCAACAGTGAAGAGACAACCTATGGAATGGGTGAATATATTTGCAAACTAAACATTTGATAAGGGGCTAATGTTTAAAGTACATATGGAAGTCAAACAATGCAATAGCAAGAAAACAACCCAATTAAAAAATGGGCAAAGGATTTGTGTAAACTTTTCTCTAAAGAAGACAAACACGGTCAACAGGTATATGAAAACAGACAACATCACTAATCATCAGGGAAATACCAATTAAAACCACAATGAGATATTGTCTCACACCTATTAGAATGGCTATTATAAAAAGGACAAAGGATACCAAGAGTTTGAGAGGATGTAGAGGAAAGGAAACCCTTTACACTGTTGGGAGGAATGTAAATAAGTACAGCCATTACACAAAATGTCAAGGACGTTCCTCAGGAAATTAAAAATAGAACTACCATATAATCCAGCAGTCTTACTTCTGGATATATATCCAAAAGTAATAAAATCTGTATGTGTATGAGTGTGTGTGCATGTATGTGTGTGTGTGTGTGTGTGTGTGTGTATTACCATTCAGCCTTTAAAAAGAAGGAAATCCCATCATTTATTATATGGATGAACCTGGAAGACATTATACTAAGTTGAATAACCCAGGCACAGAAAGATGAATACTGAATGATCTCACTTATATGTGAAATCTAAAAAAGTCAAACTCATAGAAACAGAGTAGAGTGGTGGTTACCAGGGACCTGTTCAGGATGGAGGTGATGGGGAGATATTGGTCAAAATGTTCAAAGTTTCAGTTAAACTGGAGAATAAGTTCTGGAGATCTGTTGTCAGCATGATGACTATAGTTAATGTAAATATATTCTGTATTCAAAAGTTGCTGAGAGAGTGGAACTTAAATGTTCTCACCATGAAAGAATAAGTATGTGATGCGATAGATATATTAACTGATTTAATCATTTCACAATGTGTACAAATATGAAAACTTCATGTTGTACACAATAAATATTATACAATTTTTATTTGTCATTTTAACATCAATAAAGCAAAAATTAAAATATAATCATATGAATTCCAATTTTAAGCTTTGCTAGACAAATCCAAACATTGCAAATCCTGTTTATTTCTAAAAGTGGTCTTTTTATAGAACTGACAAATTTTCATATCTATTAAAAAAAGCACAGCTCATGAAAATTTATTTGTGTTTTCAGTGTAAAATATGTGTTGGATTCCAAAATGCATATTTTTATCACCATTTAATGTTTATAAAAGTGAGATATACCTTCTAATAGTGTACAATTAATGTTATATTATTTCGCCACCCCAGGGAACTCTGTTATTAAATTAATAGCATATCTTAAAATTGATAGCATTTTAGCATTAAGAAAATGCAGTAGTTCAAATTTGTGCATGTAAACATCAGAACCATTTTAAGTAATATGTTGTATAATATTATCTTTAAGATTGTTGAAAATATTTTTCATTTAATACTTAGAAATATTTACATAATGTATGTAGTTTGTTTTGTTAAAACATTTTTTAGGGGCTGGCCCGGTGGCGCACTGCTACAGTGCGCCGCTTGGGAGTGCGGTGGCGCTCCCGCCGAGGGTTCGGATCCCACATACAGACCGGTTCCCGCTCACTGGCTGAGCGAGGTGCGGGCGCGACACCGAGGGTTGCGATCCCGTTGCCGGTCCCGGTCCAGTACGGGCGTGACAATGAGGGTTGCGATCCGTTGCCGGACACGAAAAAAGACAAAAAGGAAAAAAAAAAAAAACATTTTTTAATGTGAATGTGCATTTGGCATATAGGGAAATGATGTCAATATTATGTTGAATTTGTTTGGATTGTTTCCAAACCACTTCAGACATTTTAATGTTTTTGAATGATCAGGGTCAAGATTTTTTTTTTTTTTTTCTTTTTGTCTTTTTTCGTGACCGGCAATGGATCGCAACCCTCAGTGTCGCGCCCGTACCGGACCGGGACCGGCAACGGGATTGCAACCCTCGGTGTCGCCCCCGCTCCTCGTTCAGCCAGTGAGCGGCCGGTCTGTATGTGGGATCCAAACCCTCGGCAGGAGCGCCGCCGCGCTTCCCAAGCGGCGCACTGTAGCAGTGCACCACCGGGCCGGCCCAGGGTCAAGATTTTTTTTACAACTAAAGAGAAAGCCTTAGCATGAAGATCTAAAGAAAATGCTGAAAATTCTGAAGTATCCTGCTATAGCTCAATAAGTTGCTGGTTTATTGGCTTCAAGAGATTGTTACATATTTCGTTATGTTAAAAGATCTGAGGAAGCTGCGGGTTCAGTTGAATAAGTTCTGAAGACAGTTTCCTTGAGTTGAAAGGAAATTGATGAGAAAGACTATCTCTAGATGATAACAAGTATTTTTATTTTTTATTAAACCGATTTCTATTAGAATTGAGTGTCTCTGAGGACTCATATCAAAGGAGGAAGCAAGAGCCCCAAGGATATGAAGCTTTTAAAAGATGGACTGGTTTATTTTAGGTATAAATGCCATTGGAAACAATATTTTTGTAAGGATTGTTATTGTTTTGTTAGGGCTCAGATTTAAAAGTTCCATAGGTTTTGTGTGGTCTGATGCTATTTTCACTGTAAGTCCAGTTATTTTTATTTTGGAGAACAAAAGGTTATTCAGGAATGCGTATAGGGTGTTAAAGCAGAAATGCCTCTACTCACTTCTGGCTTAGTGAATAGTCACCTTTTTCAGTAACAAGGGTAGTTTTAATCATTTCTTAAAGTTTTTTTTTTTTTTTTTCTGACCAGTTAGGGGATAGCAACCCTCAGCATGGTGTGGTCTGCGCCACGCTCAGCCAGCGAGCGCACCACCGGCCATCCCTATATAGTCTCTGAACCTGCGGCCTCTGCGCTAACAGCGCCGCACTCTCCCGAGTGAGCCACAGGGCTGACCCTATCCTGTTTCTTTTCAGGGCCCATTATAGTGTTTGGCGGGGCCATCACTAGTCCATTTCTGTGCATTTGAAAAAGGTGTTCCGTTCTCTGAGCAGATTTAGGTTTGTAATTGCAAGGTTTTGAGTATAGAGCTGGATTTTAGCTTGGTTTACCCCTTTGGCCAGGCCGTTGTGGAGTGCTTCATTTCAAAACACAGTTGCTTGGCTTTCTGAACAAAAGAGACACAATGTTAAACTGTTGAATTGTTCAATCCCAGGGAGCAAAAAAAATTTTCCTCCTGTGCATTTGTCTTGCTTCTAAATGGTCTGTGATGCCAGCTGAGTTGTCAGTACAATGAAACCTAATTGATGGGATGGGAGCACATTATTCTGCCATTTTTCTAGATCTTTGAGTTGTACGTCACATCTGGAGCTGATCACTCCACACTTGTTCAATCTGCCTGAGAGGCTCACAACAATTTTCCCATCTCTGATCATCAGTGATTTCAAATTTGCCAATGTAACCATGCGTCATCATCACAGTTAGAAACTACGATGACTTTTGAAGCACAGCCTGGTAAGAACCTGGCATTTACCTCTCTTTTCAGCATTGTTGATGCTCTTGAGAGCATTAGCAAGGACATTCATATGCACCATTATGGCAGCACAGAAAGATGATTTCCTTATATATATATATTATATATATACACATATATATATGTGTGTGTGTAGTTGTCATTGTATTACGTTATGTAGGATTTAAAAACCACAGTTAAGACTATTTAACAGGCAATTAATTTTGAAAATTCTGTGTAAGACAAAGCGGGTGGTAGTGATAGAGTGCATAGGTTTTCCCCAACCTCTCCTTTCTTTCTTTCTTTCTCTGGGGAGAAAAAGGTAGGTGGTAGGAGAACAAGATTAAATATGCTCATCTGATGTGTGGATTGTTTTAAACTAATACTGAAAGTTTCAGTTGAGGCAGTTGACACACTGCATTCTGCCAGAGTTCTAGGCAGACTTGCGTAATATATCAAGAAGTGTTTGCTCCCTTTTGTTTCTACTTTCTTTTAGGAACGCTTTTTTAAAAAGTTCCTGTCTCAGGTTATCCTTGGAAATCCTAAACTTCACCCCTTAATTTGGTTTATCTTCATACCAAAATTCTTAGAATTCACAACTGTTTGTTTATATTTTGTTTTTGTTGTTTATTTCATGAGTGTCTGTGCATGTGTGTGTCTGTATGTGTTTGTACAACTAGGTAGTAGAATATTAAAGTTATTAACTTGTATGTCAGTAAGGCTTAATTTTCTTAAAGAGAACATTTTAAATGAATACTTGTTAACCAAAATGATCCTAATGACATAATATATTTTTGAGGGAGGGGTGTATTAGTTAAGGTATATGATAAGCTATCATAACAAAGAGACCTCAACATAAATATATAGAATTTTATTTTTCTCTCATTTAACAGTCAAGAGTTAGATATGCTTCGCAGGCTTAGCAGGGACCTGTTGGCTTTGCTATCCCCTAGGATGTTACCCTTGCCTGCATTGTTGAAACTGATTCACTAGTACTTCATCTCATTTCCACAACCAATCAATTTTAGGGGTAAACCCAATCAGATTTTATGGCAAGACCCAGAAGTTGCACACATTATTTTGGCTCTCATCTTATTGTTAGGAACTTTGGCTGGGAAATAAAGTCTCTAACTGAGCTGCCAAGGGCTCAGCTAAAACTGAAATGGTTTTATTATCGAAAATGTAGGAGAGAATGGATATTGGGGAGAAATAAACAGTCCATTCAGTTTGCCTCTTTGGCCACCCAAATATCCATGTACTGCCTTCTCATACATAAAATGTACCAACTGCCAGTCACCAAAAAAGAAAAAAAGAAAAGAAAACACACCAACTTTTCAAGGATGACAACCCAAAATCAGATTCAGTGAGCGGAGTAAAGTCCTGTCTTATCAGACCTAAGTGTAATCATCATGATGTGCTAACCTAGAAATTAATAAAAAAAGTTTTCTTACTCTCTTAACCTCTTGCTTCTTGTGTGTGTGATGGAGTAGGGACAAGAAAACTATAATAATAACTTTCATTGAAAAAAGAGAAGAGTGGGATATATATGGTAGTTTCTGGTTTTTGCAATAATAATACTTCTTGCTCTGGCAGTGGAGTAAAGTCTTGGTAGGATGCTAATTTTGCCTTCTGGGAGAAGCTCCCTTGTCCTTCTATATAAGAGAAAGGGAGTGGCAGTGATAGGGTACATAAGTAATTTAACAAGCTGCCCCCAACATTTATTACTCTTTAAAGGAAGAACACAAAATTCACACATTGAACAACATAATATAGTATCCATAGTGTGTGTGTATATATGTGTGTATATATATTTATGTAAAGCCGACTATTAGACATTTGTTTATTTACATTTATATATATATATCCAACTAGTATACATGTTAAGAAACAGGAGAAAAATCATCAATAGAAACAGACCTGGAAATGGCAGGAAACATAAGATTAGTTGGCAAAGACTTTGAGATACCTATTGTAAATATGCTCAAGGACTTAAAATGAAAATATGAACATAATGAGAGAAATTGAAAATTTAATAACGAGCCATTTGAACTTTCAGAGATGAAAAATATAATATCTGAAATGAAAACTACTTTAGCTTAACAGGAGAATAGATGTTCAGAAGAAGTGGTCAATAAATAAAAAAAAATTCATTGCTGACTTCTCATCAGAAGGTATATAAGCCAGAAAACGATGGAATGATATATTGAAAATGCTGAAAGGAAAAAAAAAGTCAACCTAGAATTATCTACCTACTGAAATGATATTTTAGTAATAAAAAGCAAAATGGCATTCCCAAATAAGCTAAAGCTGAGAAAAGTTGTCAGTATCCATGTACTAAAGAAATTTTAAAAGATGATCTTTAGGCTGAAGGAAAGTCATACTGGGTGAAAACTTAGATCTATACAAAGGGAAGAATGGTAAGAAACATCATAAATATGTAGAAATTAAATGACACATTTTCAAATAACTCATGGATGAAAAGAAATCACAAGAGAAACCACAGAATGTTTTGAACTGAATGATATTAAAAACTCAGCATATCAAAATTTGTGGGATGCAGCTACTAAATTACTGAAGGAGTGCAAATAGGAAAATTTATGGCTATTAATGCTTATATTAGAAAAGAAGATATTATATTGGTGTAAAGCCTATGGTACAAGTCTCCCACTTGAGAAGCTATAAAATCAATAGCAAATGAAACCCAGAGTAAATAGAAGGAAAAAATGATAGAGTGGAAATCAGCAAAATATAAAACACAAAAGCAATGGAGAACATCAGTCAAACCAAAATATGAGGATACTTCACAAAGTTTGTGGAAAAATAGAATTGGAAGATTATGTGAATCTTTTCATGAACTTTTGAGACCTTCACATATGGTTCTATGAAAAGATTAATTACATTGGTAAACTTCTAACTAAATTGATCAGGGAAAAATTATCAATAACAGGGAAGAAATAAAAGCATCACTGTAGATGTTATAGGCATTCACAGAATAATCAGGGAGTGTTAGGAACAACTACATGCCAATACATTCAACAATTTAGAATAAAGAGGCTAATTGCTTAAAAGATACAAATTACCAAAACCAGCACATGGAGAAATAGAAAACCCAAAAAACTTTATGCTAATTAGAGAAATTGAATTAGTAATTAAAAACCTTTCCACATAGGAAACTCCGGGCCCAGATGGATCCGATCCACCAATTAATTTTATTGAAACTTCAGAAAAATAGAGGAGGAGGGAACATTAGCTTGATTTCAAAACCAGACAAAGATATTACAAGAAAACAGAAGATTTATATCTCCTTTCAGTATAGATGCAAAAAATCTTTTATAAAATGGCAAATAGAGTGTAGCAAAATATAAAAATACATCGTGACCAAACATGTTTATACCAGGAAGCAAGATTGATTTAATATTCAAAAATTAATCAGAGAAAAGGAGAAACAATTAATGATAATTTCCATAGATACCAAAAAAAAAAATTTGACAAAATCAAACCCACTCATGATAACTGACTACAACCAGGAATAAATGGAAACTTCTTCAATCTGGTAAAGGACGTTTACAAAAAATCTACAGCTAACATATTTAATGATGAAAGACTCTGCTTCCTCTGTAAGTAAGATCAGGAAGAAGGGAAGAATATTCACTCACATGACTTAACATACTGGAATTGCTAGACAGTGCAATAGGTAAGAAAAATAGTAAAGGACATCTCAATTAGAAAAAAATAAGTAAAACTGTCTTTATGTGTAGCTGACATAATACTCTTAGAGAATCCTAAGGACTCTTCAAGGAGGCTACTAAAACTCACAAGTGTATTTAGCAGAGTCACAGTATATAAGTGCAACATACAAAAATAAATTGCATTTCTATATACTAGGATCCAAACAATTTATGGATTCTCTATAGCATTATCCATAAATATGGAATACATAGAGATAAAATTTTAAAAATATATAAAACATAGCTGAGAGAAATTAACAGTATGTAAATACACAGAGAAATACACCATATACATTGAATGATTGAAAGATTCAGTGTTGTTAAGATGTCAGCTTACCACTGATCTATAGATTCAAGGCAATCTTAATAAAAATGCTAGTAGTTTTTTTGTTGTTGTTTTTGTTTTGTAGAAATTGACAAACTCATTCCTAAATTTAGCATGATCAAAGCAATATGGAGAAAGAACAAAGATGGAAATTTTACGCTACTGGATTTTAAGAATTACTCTAAACTATAATAATAATGTGGTATTGACCTAAATGTTGACATAGATATATAGATAGATATCCTTAAGGGTGTGTGTGTGTGTGTGTGTGTGTGTATTTGTCTTAAACAAATACAGTATTCAGAGATAGTCTTATCTATTCAAGAATAATGTTTTTCTTTCAAAGGATGATAGGTAGATAGAGCCCTCTATTAAAGGAAAATAGAATCTTTATAACAAATTGTTCAAAAATTGGATATTCTATATAAAAAAAAATGTATCTGGACCTTTACTTCATTCCATACACAGAAGTTAATTTCAATTGGATCATAGATCTAAAAGCCAAAACTCTAAAACTCCTTGAAATTTTAGAGATGTGAGAAAAGTTTTATGGCTTTGTGATAGGCAACTATTTCATGGTATACAAAAAGAGCTAAACATAAAAGGGAAATATGATAAACTGGGCTTCATCAAAATTAGAATCATTTTCCTTTCTAAAGACACCATTATAAAAATGAAAAGTAAGCTATAGACTGGGACAAAGTGTTTCCAATACATACAGTCTGACGCAGGACTTGTATTAATAATAATAAGATAACCCAATTAAATATGGGCAAAACATTTGAATAGGCACATTACCAAAGGAAGTCATAATCACTTGGGATGGCTAAGAAGCATATGAACAGATGCTCTACTTCAGGGGTTGGAAAACTATGGCCCACGCACCAAATGCAGCCCATTGCCTGATTTTGTAAGTAAAGTTTTTTTGGAACACACCACACCCGTTCATTTATGTATCTTCTATGGCTGCTTTCATGCTACGATGGTAGAGTTGAGTAGTTGGTACAGAGACCATGTGGCCCACAAAGCCTAAACTCTTTATTATCTGCCTTTTTACAGAAAAAGTTTGCAAACTCCTAGTTTAAGGGAACCAAATTCCAGGGAAGGATAAGCTCTTCCTAGATTAGTAAACACCAGCAAGATTGGCCTAATTTAATTTATTTTCTTTCAGAACAAACCTTATTTTTCTTGGAAGTGTCACTTTTCATTACTGGATCTTTTGATTTCAATCATGATTGATTGATTGTATTAGTGAGCTAACAAAATTTATATGTTAAAGGCAAAATTGTACATGTCTCTCTTTAAATCTTGGTAATTTAAAATGTAGTATTTTGAAAGCTGTGTCTTCTGAGGAATTACACTTCAGAGTCAAAACAGATGTAGGTTCATGATTTCAACAAGGAGTATGGATGAAATTGCACTCAAAACCACTTAGTTTAGATAGCTTGTACTTATTTCCTTCAGCAAGTTAAATTTTAACTGCAAGCAAGCGAGGATGGGGATATAAGGCATATGCTACCTTTCTGGGGACTGAGTGGTCTTTCTCCCAGGTGGTCCCCACTCGCAGATGTCTGTGCACTAATCTGGAGTTAGAAGCTCCACCTTCTAGTCCCCATGTTGTGGTCTTTGATCAGTACACTACAGAAAGATGCAGGGATTCAGCATTCTTAGTGGTCCGGTAGGCCAGATTTGTGTGCTAACTGGGGAGTCTGGACACTCTGGGTATGCCTCACGTTCTTTCATGTTGTGGTCTTTGATCAGTACACTACAGAAAGATGCAGGGATTCAGCATTCTTAGTGGTCTGGTAGGCCAGATTTGTGTGCTAACTGGGGAGTCTGGACACTCTGGGTATGCCTCACGTTCTTTTGGGTTTGCTATTGCATCAGCTCTATTCTGACTGGTTATACTGTAAGTTATGTAAGCCATTACATCATTGGTTATATAAATTATTTACATAAAACATGTTTTGACTTTGGGGAACAATAGGTATCAATCTCCTTTGAGCAAGTTAACCGTATACTTATCTGTAACATGTTTACCACGTTAATTATTTTTGAGAAAAATGTTTTCAAGGAAGGGAAAATTTTTGGTGGGAAAGCTTATTTACCACTTTTAAACATAGCAAACAGATTTTATTCACTCCTATTAAAATGTAGGATAAATTATCCTTTAGAGAAAATTTATTTCATACATCACAAAGTATCAGCATGATTTAGTTTACTTAAATCTGATATTGCTGTTTTTCTATGGTAATGTAATTTAATATAGTGTACGAACATAAAAATGATTTTTGTAATACTAATTTCAGTATCAGAATATCTTTATCAGAAGTGCAATAATATGAGCTCTATGAAAATTTTCTCTTTTTTCTATTACATTTTACCAGTAGATAATCATCAATTTGACAGTCAAAGCCAAGTTGCATGTTATAGTGAAATTTTCCCACTGCAACAAAACTTAATGAAAGAATGTGAAAAATTATCTTTCTACATGATCCTTCTCCAAGTCATATCAACTTTAAAATTAACCTTGAATTCATCCTTTTATTTTCGTATCTTCTTTGTCTTCCCTCCTCTTCTCAATCTAAGCCATTTTTATACTCAGAGTTTGTCAGAATAGTCTACATTTAGAGTCACAAATTAGTCTCCTACTCTGGGCGGTTTAACACAGCAGAGGTCTGCTGTGGCTGACATAAAATTCAATATGGTTTGGGCTGCGATCCTCCTCTGTCTTGTAACTATACTATCTGCACAAGTGGCTTTGAAAGTCCTCAGTTGGGTTTAACACAGCAGAGGTCTGCTGTGGCTGACATAAAATTCAATATGGTTTGGGCTGCGATTCTCCTCTGTCTTGTAACTATACTATCTGCACAAGTGGCTTTGAAAGTCCTCAGTTCGGTTGGAAATGACAATATCACTTTTTCTCACAGCCCACTGGCCAACTAGCCACATGATGCCAACTTAATTGTAAGGAAGGCTGGGAAATGTAGGGCAGCACATGAAATATTTGGAGACCACTGTTATCTGTACCATGCCCATATTATTATAGAGTTGCATTTTAATTGGTTTTCATATTATCTCTCATATTCCACAACAATGCTTTCTCCAACTAGTAGCCAGAGTGCTTGGAAAAATAATTTTTGGTACTGTTTTACCACTAGTTTCCATTTTGCAATAAAATCCAGACCTTTTACTCTCACCTGTGCAAGGTTTTGCATGATATGGCCCTTGTCTTTTCTAATATCATGATTGGCATTTAGTGTTAATAAATATTATCTATGAATAGTGTATTTTAAATAGGCATTCTCTTTCATTTTGTCTATATTTATGAAATGTGATCTTTTTGAGTGTCAAATTTATAAAATCACAATAATGAATATAAACTGAATAAATACATACCAAGATAAATCATTATATAGTATCTTCAGTCACATTGTCTCCGCAATTAGAATTATTTTTTAAAAAAATGGCTTTTGAAAACATTGATATAATGTAAAAATCTGTTATAATAAGTAAATTCTACATGGAAAAGTTACAATAATTGCATTGCTTATTTGGCAACAAATCATCTTTTAGAATAAATGTTTTCTCTGGCTAAAGGTTATATGAAACAAATTCCATTATGGTTAAATACATTTTTTTAAATTAATAGACTTTACTTTTTGGAGCAGTTTTAGGTTCACAGCAAAAATAAGTGGAAAGTACAGAGAGAGCTCATATAACCCCTGTCCACAAAAGCACACAACCTCTCCCACTATCCAAATCCTACACCACAGTGGTGCATTTATGACAATTGATGACCCTACACTGACACATTATTATCACCCAAAGTCCATAATTTACATTAAAGTTCACTCTTGGTTTTGTACATTCTATGGGTTTTGACAATAAATGCATTTTTAGATAAGTTTTTTATAAAGTTCATATATTTTACTATTAAGTAGTTATTTCTCTTTAGTTATATCTTCAATTTCTGTAATATTTTCCTTGGCAATCTGCATCTTCTAATTAATTATCTCTCTCTCTCTCTCTCTCTCTCACACACACACACACACACACACACATAACCCATAATCTCAAAAAAATTTCATCTTCTAACTCTCTCTCTCTCTCTCTCTCTCTCTCTCTCACACACACACACACACACACACACACATAACCCATAATCTCAAAAAAATTATTTTTTCTAGTTGGAGTGGTTGGAATATTTTCATAAAGTAATTCGTAATCTTAC
This sequence comes from Galeopterus variegatus, assembly GCF_000696425.1. Taxonomy (NCBI): domain Eukaryota; kingdom Metazoa; phylum Chordata; class Mammalia; order Dermoptera; family Cynocephalidae; genus Galeopterus; species Galeopterus variegatus. The sequence goes on from NW_007726711.1 coordinate 208,662, forward strand.
AGACTATAGATTAGAGTGATGCCCTTGCCAAAGACAGAGAAACTCAGAGGAGCTGGGATTCAACCCTTCTTTTCAAATATGCATGGAAGAAAGACTTTATATAAATTCTTTGTAATTTCTCAGTTGTGAATCCTTAGAATCAGGTTTCTAACAAGCAGTTTATCTTAATAAACATCTCAAGACCTTTATATTTAGTGTGCTTATTTATATTTTTATTTTTTTAATAATTTTTGACAATTTCTTTAAATTGATTTTAAGTCCTTAGTTATCTAGTAGTGATGACTATTTCACCAAATGAAAATTACATACAGTAAAATTGAGTATACTACAGTTCGTTACATGGATTTAGATCTAGCACAGTTCAAATGACTTTTCCAGTATTTGATATCTATTTACATATAAAAGTCTCATGTAACACTTTTTATATGGTGTTAATATTTCCTTTTTTGTGTGTTTCCTTGTCTTTGCTGGTCCATCCTTATTTAAGTCCATCAGCATTAATAAAGTATTAGGCAGTAGAAGGATTATCCTACTACTGGATATATAATAGTGAATAGATACAGGTGTTTGTGGGTAGAAAGGTAAGGAAATAAAATCTTTTTGTTTGATAAGAAGTCAATCTGCCATTCTCCTTTCATGAGAATTATGTGTTTTGTATTGGAAATTAGATTTTCTGACAGTAGTCAAGGAAGTTATTAAGCAGTCTTTGTTAAAACCTGTTTGCCTTTGTACTTTGACTAACGGTGCTTGTCTTATTCACAGTAACTGTAGTACTGAATGGAAGTGGCTTGTAGACAGAGCGAGAGTTGGCAGCCGATGGACTTGGCTTCAAGCCCAGATTTCAGAGCTAGAATATAAAATCCAGCAACTGACAGACATTCACAGGCAGATTCGTGCCTCCAAGGTATTATCTCTGTTCTTCTGTTTTTGTTAAAAATTGCTACTGTTTTAGTTCCTTCTCAACTTGTCACACAAAATGGTTGTTATAAAGTTTTATAAAAATTTAGCTAGTTTGTGTTAAGGTTTTTGATATATTAATTACTATAAATTGAAGCTATTTCTGTAATGCCTTTGTATTTACCGAAATCATGTTATCATACTTTTTGAGCAATTCAGAACTTCATTATTGGGTTCCAGTTAATAGAAATATACTTTTTTTCTGATTTTTTTTTATTTTGCCAAAAAACACATAACATAAAATTTACTACCTTAACCATTTTGAGTGTACAGTTCAGTGGTATTAAATACATAATACCATCCATCATAACATTATGCATCCACCATTACCCATCTTCGTAAATCTTTTCATCTTTTAAAACTGAAACTCTAAACCCATTAAACAATATCCATTTTCCCCTCTCCCCAACCCCTGGCAACCATGTCTGTCTTTATGATTTTTACTATTCTGTGTACCTCATATAAGTGAAATCATACAGTATTAATTTTTTGTGTGTCTGGTTTAGCATACTGTCCTCAATTTTTATCTGTATTGTAGCATATATTAGAATTTCTTAACTTTTTAAGACTGAATAGTATTTCATTGTGTGTGTATACCACGTTTTGCTTACCCACTCACCTGTTGATTGACGCTTGGGTTGCTTCCATTTTTTAGCTATTTTAAGTGTGCTATGAACATGGGTGTAAAAATAACTCTTTGAGATTCTGTTTTCAGTTCTTTTCAGTATATATATACACCCAGAAGTGGAATTGCTGGATCATGTGGTAATTCTATTTTTAATATTTTGCAGAACCACCATACTGTTTTCCACAATGACTATACCAGTTTGCATTCCCACCAGCAGTGCACAATGGTTCCAATTTCTCCAAATCCTCACCAACATTTGTTTTCTGGTTTTTTAATAGTAGCCATCCTAATGTGTGTCAGATGATATCTCATAGTGGCTTTGATTTGCATTTCCTTAATGATTAGACATGTTGAGCATCTTTTCATGTGCTTATTGGCCATTTGTATATCTTCTTTGGAAAAATATCTGTTTAAGTCTTTTGCCCATTTTTTAATTGGGTTGTTTGTTATTTGTTCTTGAGTTTTAGGAGTTCTGTATATATTCTGGATATTAGTTCCTTATCAGATATATGATTTGCAAGTATTTTTCTCACTCTGTGGGTTGCCTTTTTATTCTGTTCATGTTATCTTTTGATGACCAAATTTTAAACATTTTTACGAAGTCCAATTTGTCTGTTTTTTTCTTTTGTTAACTGCATTTGGTGTTATATCCAAGAAATTTTTGCCAAATCCAATGTCATGAAGGTTTTCCCCTATGTTTTCTTCTAACAATTTTATAGTTTTAGGTCTTACATTTAGGTATTTGATCCATTTTGAGTGGGGAATAGATGGCCGCTACTGTGCTAATTGCTTAAATTAATTGTACTTTACTGTTCAAATAGTAAGTTTTCAATAGACTCCAGAGTTCTAAAATAGTTATATCAGATAGATTCTGCCAATGCAAGTGTTGCCTAGGTTGGGAGACAGATTCCTGGTGCTTCCTACTTTGCCATCTTCACAGAATCCTCTCCTGTACATTTGTTTAAATTGCCTGCTTTGTTAACACGTTTTAACATACATGGGAAAATTCTGTAACTTATTGGAATCTCCCTAAATGTTTTCTTGTTTGTTTGGCTTTAAGAAAAATTATAAACACATGCAAAGTTATAAAAAGTAATTTAATGATGAACATGTGTACTCATCCTTACATTTATCAAATGTTAAATTTCTACCAGTTTGGGTTTAGTTTTTAGAATAATTAATGCATTACCTGTACTGTTGAAATACCTATATAGCCTTCCCGATCTTATTCTCTTTCCCCATGTCCCTGTCACCCCTATTCTGTTTTGGACACTTTTTGATAATTATTATTCTCATGTATGCTCTTATACTATTGTTACATAGTGTCTATCTGTATTTACAAATAATATTTTTTATTCTTTTAAAGTTTGTGTAAATGATATATTTTCTATAAATTTTTTTGCAACTTGCTTGTTTTTGTTCAGCTACTTTTTAATTCATTTTTATACCTCATGTATGTTATTCCATTGTATGAATGAAATGGATATTGTATGAATAAAATCGATATTTATCTGTTCTATTTTCTATTTATAGACATATACATTGTCTCAATTTACATGCTATTGAAAACAATATTGCAATATCTTTTGTGTCTGTTTGTGAACCTGAGGAGTTTCTCTTGGGTATATATACCTTGAAGTGGAAATGCTGTATCTTAGGCATGGCTATCCTCAGCTTTCCAATATACTCAGTGATGTGACTAGATAATCATATTAACCACTAATAGAGTATGAGAGCTCCAGGTCTCCACATTCTTGACATCATTTTATATTTTTTGACCTCTTAATTTTTTGTATAATGGGTGTGAAGTATTGTATTTTTACTGTTTTAATTTAATTTTTCCTGAATATAGTGAGGTTGGGCCTCAATGTTGTTTGCGATCAGATTTTTTTTTTTGTCTAAGATTTAACTTATCTTTTTCACTTATTCTTTTATTGGGTGGTGGTTATTGGTGGTGGTGTGTGTATACACATGAATTCTCTTTAAATTTTGGAGAATATTCTTGGACAGTTATAAATACTACAAATATCTTCTTTTATGATCTATTTTATCTTTTCATTTTGTTTAGCGTATATATTGTTGAACAGAAATTTAAACTTCAGTGTAATTGTATGTGTTAATATTTTCCTTTATGGGTTGTCTCTTTCTGTGTCTTGTTTAAGAAATCCTACCCCTAATATTTATTTATGTATTTATATGTTGTGAAGTAATAATGTAGCTTTTTCTTTTCCATATGGATAGTCAGCTCAGCACCTTTTTGTAAATTATAGTTATCTTACCTTCTGATTTGAAATATCACTTTTTTCACATATTGAGTTATATGTATGTCTTTTACTGGACTAACTATAACTATATATCTGTCTTGATTCTACAGCTTTAAAAGAAGTTTGCTTTTTAGTACAGAAGTTCCCTTTATATTGATTTTGAAAAATTTTTCAAAAATTTTGTTTTATCAATCTTTTCATCTAGAATAAATTTTTGGTTTTATTGATCTTCCTTAATCTCTGTGTTTTCTATTTCATTATTTTTGCTCTTTTTTTTTTTTATTCCATTTTCATTGAGTTTATTGTATTGTTGCTTTTGTTCTTGTTTTAGTTTCTTGATCTTATAACTCTTCTTTTCAGTTCATACTCAAGTATTCCTTTGAGTTCATGCCATATATTTGTTTCATTGTTGTTCAGTTCTGAATATTTTGTAATTTCCAATGTAATTGCCTTTTTAATCTGAGTTACTTAATAGTGTATCTTTTTTTTTAATAGTGTATCTTAATGTTTCCAAATACATGAAAAAATTTTTTCTTTTGTAATTTATCATTAAAGTACATTGTAGTCTCTGAACCAATTGGCCTGTCTGGATTCCATTCTTTGGAGTGAAACTTTATAAATGCTTACTGTATAATAGAAATGAATGTATATTCTTTATCTATTGATTATAGAATTCTCTGTATATGTAGTAGATCAAACTAGTTGATCTTGTTGTATATATCTGCTATATCTTTATATATCTTCTTGATCTTTAAATTTCTGGTACAAGTTTGTTAAAATTTCCTTTCATCATTGTGAATTTTTCAGTTTTGCTGATAATTGTTAGTTTTTGCTTCTTAACATTTGAAATAATGCAGCTTGTTACATACAAAAATTTTTTGTTTTTGGTGTTGCTCTTGAAAGCGACTTGTAGCTACATTAAAAATTTCACTGTGATTAGTTTCTATTTTTTTATATTTGCATTTGTTTATCTCTTTGTATTCGTGTCTTGTTTTTCACCTCTCTTTAGTTGTACTGATAGAATTTGCTTCATTCTTTTCTTTCTCCCTCTGCTGGTTTGAAGCTATACATTATGGGTTTTTTTTTTCCTTTTTGTCTTTTTTCGTGTCCGGCAACGGATCGCAACCCTCAGTGTCGCGCCCGTACCGGACCGGGACCGGCAACGGGATCGCAACCCTCGGTGTTGCGGCCGCATCTTGCTCAGCCAGTGAGCGGGAACGGTCTGTATGTAGGATCCGAACCCTCGGCGGGAGCGCCGCCATGCTCCCAAGCGGCGCACTGTAGCAGTGCGCCACCGGGCCGGCACCTACATTATGGTTTTGTTCTTTATATCATTACTCCTAATTTTTAACATATTTCCTTAATTATAAATTCTTCTAACAATGGCTAAAGGTACTTAGTATTTTTATACTTTTTTTTTTACTTAAAACATGTATCTTAGTACTATTTAAATACTCATTGAAAATATCTATTTCAATTTAGTTACGAGTTTTACAGTAAATAATCAATTACATTTCTAATGGATTTCATTAATAAATGTGCTTACTGTGTTCTACCTATAAAATTATGTTACAGGTTAAACTGCCATAACAAAGAAACCCCAAATACAGTGGCTTCATAGAAGTAGTTTATTTCTCTTATACATAACACTTCAAAGTAAAGGGTCAGTATAGGCCGATGGAGCAACTTGTTTGTACGGGGTCATTCTGGGACTCAGATTCCTTCCATTTTGCTACTGCGCTGTCCCCTAGTGTATGTTACTTGACTGCACTGTTGAACAGGGGTATAGTCATCTCATTCCAGTCCTTGGGAAATGAAAAGAGAAGTGCAGGACAGTTTGTCTTTAAATTGGAAATGACTTGGAGGTTATACTACTTTGACTCACACTCTATTGGCCCAAACTTGCCCAAATTGAATTACATGACTACAGCTAGATATATAGGAAATGAAGCTGAATAACGTAGTGTTTCACTGAAATATTGTATTGTAGCATAGCTAAAACTTTGGTAGGAGTGGGATCTTTTAGTAAAAAGTAGAAAATGAATACTGGGAAGGATTTGCAGTCTCTCCTACTTCACCTTTTCTCTTAGTTTACTTGTTGCTAAACTATATATTTTTTTTTTTTTTTCGGTGGCTGACCAGTTACAGGGATGGAACCCTGGCCTTTGGTGTTATCAGCACTATGCTCTAACCAACTGAGCTAACTGGCCAGGCCTAAAGTACATTCTTTAGGAATTTCTGACAGTAGAGTCTCTGGACACATAAACTCTCTTTGTCTTTGTATATCTCAAAATATCTTTATTTTACCCTCACTCTTAAATGATCTTTCAGGTTGGTGTAAATTCTAGTTTCACAGTTATTTTCAGGGAGCTTTAAACATCCTATTTCATTGTTTTCTATGATAGTGATGAACAGACAATTGTCAGTGTACTGTTTTTATTTTTACACACAGTCTTTTTTATCTGGTAACTTTTAAAGTTTTCCTGTTAATTTGATGTTCTACATTTTTACGCACAGGTATCTAAGTATGGATTATCTTTATCTTGTTAGGAATTCAGAGTACACATTTTTAATGGTATAGTTCACTAATTTATGACATGTATTTAGTCATGTAACCATCACCATGATCATAATAAAGAACATTTCTGTCACCTTCAAAAATTTTACTCCTTCTCCTTTGCAGTTAATCTCCTTCCTTCAAGCTGTTGCCTTAGGCAATGACTGATTTGTTTTCTATCACTATAGTTTTGCCTTTTCTAGAATTACATGTAAGTCCAATTATAAAACGTATAATCTTTTCTATCTGGCTTGTTTTTACTTTGAATATGTTTCTTCAGATTTCTATTCAACATCATGATGATGATGATGATGATTCAATTACATGAATCTTGAGATTCATCTGTGGTGTTGTGTTGTACTGGATTGAATTATGTCTCCCCAAAACTCACTGAAGCTTGAATTGTGTCTCCCAAGTTTTATGTATTAGAAACTTGGTCCCCACTGTGACTGTTAAGAGGGTGGGAGATCCTACTGTGGTAATCGAAAAGTGGAGCCTTGAAGAGGTGATTAGATTGTAGGTCTGTGCGGTAGAGAATGGATTAAAAATGGTGGTGAGGGGTGTTATTTGGAGTGTTTCAAGAGAAGAGAGAGGAGAATCTGTCTCTCTTAGGTGATTAGATTGTAGGTCTGTGCGGTAGAGAATGGATTAAAAATGGTGGTGAGGGGTGTTGTTTGGAGTGTTTCAAGAGAAGAGAGAGGAGAATCTGTCTCTCTCTCTCTTGCTCTCTCTGCTCTGCCATTTTCTCAATGTAATACCTTGCTGTCACTGAAGTCATCACCTAGGAAAGCCTTCACCAGCTGTGTTCCTTGGACTGTGAACTTCCTAGCCTCTGAAACTGTAAGCAATAAATTTGATTTTCTTTAGAAATCACTCATTTCAGGTATTTTGTTATAAGCGACAGAAATGGACTAATACATGTGTGTATAAGTAGGTTTTTCCTTTTTATTGTTGATTAGTATGCCATTGTATCGGTATACTAAAATTTGTTTAATTATTCACTGGTTGATGGAAATTTAGGTTGTTTTCGTTTTTGACTATTATACATAATGCTGCTGTGTACATTCACATGTAAGTTTTTGTGTGGACATATGTATGTTTTTATTTTTTTCAGATTCCACATTTCATCTGAGGCTTTACATCTTTCTTCAATTCTAAAAATTTCTCTGCTATTATTATTCAAATATTGCATCTCTGCCAATTTTTTTCCTGTTCTCTTTTCTGAAATTCTTAATAGGTTGAGAGGCTCAAACAAATTTTTCATGTCTCTTAACTCCTCTTTTATATTTTTTATTCTCTTTGTATCTCTTTACTACAAGGAATTCCTTACTATCTTAATTTCCTAATTCTGTATTTTTCCATGTTCTGTCTAGACTTTGTCCTGTATATTGGCTTTTACTTTGTGAACATACCTTTCATTGATGATATTTCTAATTAGGTCTTTTTCAAACTTATTTGTTTAAAAACATAAATGAAAGGGGATAAGTTTCTAGAAATTTAGGCCTACAAAGTTGGTAAAACTGACTACTTCTAGACTTCATGAGAGAGAGGATTGAGAAAACCTTTGAGTAGTTAAAGGCCAAAATGATTCAGAGCAAATATCAGTCTAAAGGTATGATGCTCAGCAAAACCTTTGAGGTGAATAATTATGCCAGGGTCTGTGGAAGGAGATTAAGAATGTGGATTTTCCATCAAAACTGAAGAGCTTTATGAGACCTCAAGGAAGCAGAGAAAGAAAGGAAAGGAGTATGTGGGTAGGTATTGGGGTTAGAAGGCAAAAGAAATATCTTTTGAAATTGTCTCAAAGAGCTGTGGATGTGATCGCTGGCACATGGAACTACCTGAAAGCAGATAGATGGGAAGCCTTCTGAGTTTTTGAGTAAGTTATACTGCCAAAGAAACCAAAAGCCTAGTCTAAAAAGAGCCTTTACTGTTCAAGACTTAAACCAACCTTAGGACGCCAACCGTCTATGAAGGAGAAGTAGGTGGAGAGCTTTGCAGTTCTCAAGACATTAACATTTACTGATAATGCCAAGGGAAGTAATGTAAAAGGAAGAAACTCTTAGAAGCTGATTCCAGGCCATAGGATACAGTGGACAGAAAGTGCTCTTTAATAGAGAGCAAAACTCAAGACCTAGCCAAATCTGGCTCCTAGGGCAGGGGGCTCTTACAGTAACTGTCCAGCAGAATTTTAGCATTAACGTAAACCAATAACTGATGTATATTTCTCATTTTTTACCTTTCCTATTGGGAATGTTTATGTGATTATCTTGTCCCTGTTCTAACATTGTATTATTGGGGTGGTTTGGAGGGGGCAGATACATTTTTACATTGTAGATCTTCAGACCAAGAGGAACCCATCCAGACCTGATAGGGAGACTACTGTGCATCGCTAAGTGGGACTTTGGTTATCTCCCTTGGGAAATATTGGTTGGGTGTGTTCTGAAGAAGGAGAGAAGTAATTAATATTCATTGACTAAAAGGTTGTGCTGCAGCAGAGATCTTTATTGCGCAATAAATACTCATGTTCTCCCCGTATTTCCCAATCCTCTTACAGGATTATTTCTGGACTGAGCTGTGAGCAGAAATGATATATTCCATTTTGGGGCAAAGTATTTAAAAGCCAATATGTGATTCTTTATGCTTCTCTTACACTGCTATGCTGTCGGGGATCTGAACCCTTGACCTTGGTGTTACAACACTGTGCTCTGACTGATCTAACCAGCCAGCCCTCCTTTTGAATCATTTTTCCTTCTCATCTTTTTATCATCTTCTTCTGGAGATGTACTAAGTCATTTGAAACTTTCTCATTCTATCGCTCTCAATATTTTTCCATCTCTATCTCTTTGTACTATCATGTTTGGTGATTTCCTCATGTTTACAGTTCATTAATTCTCTCTATAGCTATAGCTAATCGGCTCTTTAACCTATATATTGGGCTTTTAATTTTATTGACAGTATTTTTCATTTTTATCCATGTTCACTTATTTGGACAGTTTACATGTTTGGTGATTTCCTCATGTTTACAGTTCATTAATTCTCTCTATAGCTATAGCTAATCGTCTCTTTAACCTATATATTGGGCTTTTAATTTTATTGACAGTATTTTTCATTTTTATCCATGTTCACTTATTTGGACAGTTTATTTTTTTTTTCCTTTTTAAAGGTTTAAGATACTTTCTTTTATCATAATAAATGTACTTTCATTCAGTGTCCTATTATCTGAGGTTCTTTGGGTCCTAATTCGTTATTGTGACTTCTGGTTCTTACACAGATGGATGTGTCCTCATGTTTCTTTTTTATTGTAAGCTTATCTCTAAGGGTCCTGTTCTTTTGTAGGAATCCCGTAGGGCCTAGATGTATTTCTCTAGATTATTTTGCATTAAGACAGATTCCCTAAGAGTGTATGCATTCCAAAACCTATCTTTTTATATTAAATCTAAGAACTTGTCAAGGTGAGGGCCTGAAGTTTAGGTTTTTTAGCATAGACTAATTTTTATACAGAGATCAGATGAAGATAGACAGACTTTATCTTCTTATATTGCAGAATGCTATGGCTTTTTTTCACTGATTATTTAGCCCATCTTTAGTCAGTGCCAAAGCTTTGTCTCTTTTTCCTTGTGTGAATTTTGTTACCTAAGACTGATAAGTATCTAGGACTAATGCTTTCTCACAGCTTTGCTATTTGCTAGTACGTTAATTGCTCTGTTCTTTGTCTTGTCCTTTTCTTTTCAGGCCCTTAAGGATTTTCCTTTCTTGCTTTTAATTTAGCTAATTTATTATTTGTTATTATGTGATATCCAGCAGTTCTAGGTACTGTACTGGGAAATCTTATAAAAATCAAATGCATTCATTTTAAATAAAAAATTTGATGAGATTTGAAATGCATGTGCTCAATGTAACTATGACTACAATCAAGATATTGAATCTTTTTTTCACCCATAAAACTTCCTCTGTGCCCTTTTCTAGTCCTTCTCCATCTCCCCACCATGAGGGCCTCAGGCAACCACTGATCTACTTTCTGCCAGTATAAATTATATTTGTCTTTTGTTCCTAAAAAAAACTTTTTAGGAATTGACTCACATAGCACACACTCCTTTGTTTGCAAGGAGCATAAAGTTTTGAGGTTCATGTTTTTATATGGATTAATATTTCATTCCTTTTTGTTGTTAGTATTCTCTTTTATAAATATTCCACAATTTGTTTATCAGTTCGTCTGCTCATTAACATTTAGGTTGATCCAGTTTTGGGTGACTTCTGGTTTGTGGTGACTACCAGCTCCTACATATGTGAAGTGTTTCCTCTTGTGTATTTTTATTGCAAGTTTATCTTTCATAGTTGTGCTCTTCTGTAGGAATCCCATGGGGCCTACATAGAGGGTATATAACCTAGGTTATTATGAGTAAAATGATAAAATGATATAAATATTTGTATATAAGTTTCTGTATAGATTTATATTTGTATTTTTCTTGAGTAAAAGTGGAATTACTGGGTCATATGTCAAGTGGTTTAAATTTTTAAGAAATTGCCAAGATGTTTTTGAAAATGGTTGTGCCACTATACACTCCTACCAGCAAGGTATGAATATTTCAGTTGAGACATATCCTCACAAACACATAGCATTGTCAGTCTTTTAAATTTTTGTCATTTAGAATACTAATACTAAGTTTTATTCAGTTGAGACATATCCTCACAAACACATAGCATTGTCAGTCTTTTAAATTTTTGTCATTTTGATGGCTCTATACTGGTATCTCATTTTGGTTTTATTGGTTACATTTCCTTGATGACTAATTATGGTGAGGGTTTTTTAATGTTTTTATCACTGTTCATACCGTGTGTTTTGTGAAGTGTCTGTTCATATCTTTTGCTTACCTTTTAGTTGGGTTATCTATTTCTTATAGAGTTGCAAAAGTTTTTATATATATTTGGTTATATGTCATTTATCAGACACATATATTCTGACTATTTTATTGCAGCTTTTTCATCTCCTTAATGTGTTTTTTAAAAAGCAAGGGTTTTAATTGTGATGAAGTCCAATTTACTGATTATTTTATTTTATTGTTTGTGCTTTTTGTGTCCTATCTAAGATTCTTTCCTAACCAAAGGTAACAAACATTTTCTGCTTTGTTTTCTTCTACAAGTGTCTTTAAAGTTTTGGCTTTAATCTATAGGCCCATGACCCATTTTGAGTTTATTTTAATGCATGTTGTGAGTTAAGAGGAACAAAGTTTATTCCAATGAATGAATTTTTGATCAGTTTTCCAAATATGTATCCAGATATTCCAACACCATTCCCTGAAAATATGGTTTTTGCTCCATTGTATTACCTTACTATCTTTGTAAAAAGTCAATTGGCCATATATGTGTGGGTTTAGTTTTGGACTTCCTGCTCTTTTCCATTGATTTTTTATATATATTTATCTCTCTCTCTCTCTCTCTCTTTTTTTTTTAATGCCAAAACACACTGTCTTGATTACTACAGCTTTATAATGAGCCTTGAAATCAGGTAGCGTGAGTCTTCCAACTTTGTTCTTTTTCAAAATTGTTTTAGTGATTAGGTCCTTTCATTTTTCTATAAATTTTACTATTGACTTGTTAGTTTATACAAAAATTTCCTCTGGGTATTTTGTTTGGGATTACATTGAATGTATAGATATATTTAGAGAGAATTGATATTTTTAGCAATCTGGAGGTGTTGAGTAAGTGAACAATAGATTCTCTCTCCATTTATTTAGGTCTTTAATTTTTCTCAGCAATGTTTTGTAGTCTTCAGTGTATAGGATTTTTACATATTTTGTTAAATTTTTTTCTAAGTATTTTACGTTTGGGGATACTATTATTACTGGTATTTTCTTTTTAGTTCACTTTCCTGGTCTTCATTACTAGACTATAAAAATATAGTGGATTTCTGGGCCGGCCTTGGGAAGCGCGGCAGCGCTCCCGCCGAGGGTTCGGATCCCACATATGGACCGGTTCCCGCTCACTGGCTGAGTGAGGAGCGGGGGCAACGCCAAGGGTTGCGATCCTGTTGCCGGTCCCAGTCCGGTACGGGCGCGACACTGAGGGTTGCGATCCGTTGCCGGTCACGAAAAAAGACAAAAAGACAAAAAAAAAAATATATATAGTGGATTTCTATATATTGACCATGTATCCTGTGGTGTTTCTAAACTCACTTGTTAGCTCTAGTAGCTTTTTTATAGGTTCCTTAGAGTTTTCTACATTCATGACTATGTCATCTGTAAATAAAATAGGTCATGTGTGTATTATATAGTTCTTTTATATTTCTTTTCGTTATTTTACCACATAGGCTAGGAACTTCGGTTCAATGCTAAATAGAAGTGTCTAGTTCTATTTCATCTTTTTCTTGTTCCCAATTTTAGGAGGGAAGCATTCAGTCTTTCACTATCTCTTCCTATCTTTCTCTTTCTACCTCCCTTTTATTTATCCAGGACCAGTCAAATAAATTCTTATGTCCAATATTGTACCTAGGTTCTAATACTACTTTTAATGATGATGATGATGATGATGATATAACAATAAACTATAATGTAGTTTAAAATACATAAGGAATTATGTTAAGCAATTTACATGTATTATGTCATTTAAAAGTCACAACAACCTTAATTGGTAGTTATTGTGTTTGTTTTATAGGTAAAGATATTGGGGACAAAGAGAAAGTAACTTGCCAAAAGTCAGATATATTAAGTCATAGAACTTTCCTTATGTGATAAATATGTATATAAATAACTGTATTATAAGGCAGAAAATTAATACAACAAGGAATGTATAGACATAGTGTTGTGGGACTTCCGATGAAGAAAAGATCCTTGAGATGGACTTAAATGTCTGTTTGGAGAGATAATTGATCAGATTCTATTTAGAAAGCTTCTCTAGGACTATATTAACAGTAAAGAGCATGCATTTTTGTTGTTAGTAATAGTTCTCATGATAACTAAATGCATAATAAACTAATGAAGAAAGAGAGTGTGCCAAGGAAATGTTTTCTAGCAGTTCTAGCATGTAATAAAGATGAGAAAAGATTAATATATAATGGTAACTGTGGAGGTAAATGTCACACAAATACTTAGATATCACAGAGAATTACCAGAGAGATTGTACATGAGGATAGAGACAAAAGCCACATATTCTAAAAGACCGCCTCAAAGTTTTGAGCCTAATGATATATTAGGAGGTATGGTTTTTGAAGAACAAGAGAGTGTCACTTGAGGTGCTTTTTCAAATCACATTTGTGACAATTACCAAAGTTCTACTCTCCACCCCAATACACACATGCATGCTCTCACAAACAAACACACAAGCATAGGAAAATGTTGGTAGACAGTTTTGTTTTCCTTAACTATCCAAGTGATTCTGATTTCAGCAATTCTGTTCTTTTAGTTATTGATCTGCTACTTCCAAGAAAGGAGGAAGTCTCGGATTTATAGGAAATATGGTAAAAATGAACTTTCTCACATGTTCATTGTGAAGTTCTGTTGGACAGTTTCTACTGAGATTTCCAGAAGGAGTTGGAAATATGAGATACTGGAGAAGGCAGGTCTCTAAGAAGATGTATATTTGCAGTTATTTCTGTAGAAATGTCAGCTAAAGCTATGTTATTACATTGCAGCAATTTTTAAACAAAAATTATTCCTTCCTTATTTCTCTCTTTTCTTCACTCTTTCCCTTCTTTTATTTCACACACAGTTAGGTGCCTAATATATGCTTAGGATATATGGTGGTGAACAAAATCCTACAGAGTTTCCACATTTTCAGGGCTTTCAGTCTAATTAAGCAAATGATTACACAAATAAAAAATAAATGCTGTTTTAATATTTAATCAGGGAAATTTTAACATGGCATTTCCCTAGCTTAAAAAAACATTGTTTTTCTAAAATTATAGGCTGCTTAAAACTCAGAGTATATTTTCCCACAAAAGCAGTAATATAAGGAGTTCTCATACCATCCCATGAACTCCTATTTAATCTAAATATTGCTAAATATCTCCTTGTAAGTTTTAGTGGAAAACTTCCCTTTGTTCTTGTTACAACAGCTTTGTCAACACATTACAAGTTCCCATATTTCTCCATTTCCCTGTTTCCTCTAAGATGACAGCTTCTTCTCACTTTTAGAAAAAAATTGAAATAGGGGCCGACCCCATGGCGCACTCAGGAGAGTGCGGCACTGGGAGCCTAGCGACGCTCCCGCCGCGGGTTCGGATCCTATAGAGGATCCCTTTGTTCTTGTTACAACAGCTTTGTCAACACATTACAAGTTCCCATATTTCTCCATTTTCCTGTTTCCTCTAAGATGACAGCTTCTTCTCACTTTTAGAAAAAAATTGAAATAGGGGCCGACCCCATGGCGCACTCAGGAGAGTGCAGCACTGGGAGCCTAGCGACGCTCCCGCCGCGGGTTCGGATCCTATATAGGAATGGCCGGTGCGCTCACTGGCTGAGCACGGTGCGGATGACACCAAGCCAAGGGTTGCGATCCCCTTACCGGTCACGAAAAAAGACAAAAAAAAAAAAAAAATTGAAATAGTTTTTCTTGGGAGAGACATTGGCTATCCTATATCAAATGGTCTTTTAGATTTCTTTTGTTATTCTGTAATAGAGCCTTCCACATTTTAAATTGTGCATTTTGTGTGTTTTAAATTTTTCAATTAAATTTTTGCTTAAAATTAGCTATGGAGACTTTATAATAAAGATGTTTTCCTGGTTGAATTGTAAAAATATCATTTTTTATTGAGGTATCTATAGGAGGCCTTCTACTTATAAAAAGATGGGATTCTAAAGCTTTAGAAATTGGGCTTTTGAAATTCACAACAGATTTTTCAGTAGAAGCAATATGAAATCAGGCTTATCTATAGCAGACTGGCCCATAATATAAATTGTAATCAATCCAAAGGGAATTGCAATTAAATTGATATGGTAAAAACATGTATTTCTTTTACATGCAGGTAGTTGTGAAAAACCTAATAAGAGACTTGCAGAAATTCTGAATGGATACTTTCAAGAGCTTTTAACATTGGTGATACTATATCTGTCATACTTAGTTTGATTTTTAAAATATCAAACAAAACAAGAACTTCTTTTGAATATCTTTCTTCAGATTTCTTTACAGTCATATCTGTACATTCTAAGAAAATTGGCATTGAGATCAACAATTGGATTCCCTTCTCTTTGGAAAAGTCAGCATACTAGCACTATTCTAAATGTAATTTTTAAAAAAAATAATGCATTTACTACTTTTAAAAAGCATCAGTGGTAAAATATTACTACAGCACAATAAAATATATATTTTACACCATACCTTAATATGTCCATTTTAAAGTTGTATATTCTGTAATTTAAATAGTATAAACTAAAACTCATATATAAAAATTGATCATCTATAGGCAGTTTCCATTTTATAAATAGGACTTATACATGATAAAGGTTAGCCACAGCAGTCATTTAATTTATTCCATTCTCAAAATAATATACACTTATATTAATGATTTATTCTATTTTTTATTATAAGAATCTAATATTTTAGCTGCATTAGGAGTTTAATACTTTTCCAACTAGCCAATAGGAGCTTATTAGCATTTTGCAAAGAAAAAGGTGGGAGAAGGGGTCGGAAGAGAAGTTTCACAAGTGAAATGACTATAAAACCATCAAGATCATGTCTGTGCACTCCTTTTTCCTTTCTCTCCTTTCGTCAGTGCCACTGAGGTACCTAAGGTTGAGAACAGTTGGAGTAAGGAAGCTGGGGAATATGGGAAAAAGCTAAGCAAACTAGTTGAGGAATAAGTATATTGTGTGTGTGTGTGTGTAGGAGGCAGGGAGTAGAGGCAATTAGATTCCTACTCCATTCCCCCAGTTCATACATTTCTGAAAATACCCCATCAAAGTTGAAAGCTTGCATCTTTATCATTAACATGGCTACTCTGTAAGCAGCAAGAACTTTGGCCTAGAGAGTACTTTTTCTCAGTTGTGCAGTCCTGCCCATGGTTGCTGGCTGGTAGCAACAGGGACAGGTCTCCTTTGGGTGTTCTAAAAGGAGTTTATATAGAAGTAGATTGTTGTTTGGGTATTTGTAAGTTTGGTATTTTAATTTATGAAATTGGGAGTGATCAAATATAAAATTTTGATATAAAATTTCTATAAAATATAGAACTCCAAATAGAAATTCTAGAGACCAAAATATCAGAAGATTATATCAGAAAATATTCAGCATTTCAGTCTGAAATGTCTATATTCTGACTATTATAAGCCTTTAATTTTATTCTAAATGTATCATGCTTTTAATGCTGATAATTAAAACCAATAAGAAGAAAAAAACCACATATATAACTTATGACAATATTTTACAAGCCCAGCCCATCAGTCACATATGTTATTTTATTAAATCACCCAATTATTGGCAGAGTTAAACTGTACTTTCAAGTGTATGTTTTCTGATTTCCAAGCAATAATAAGAAGCATAGTTTCAAGTGTATTGTAGCATTAAAGGTGATTTAATAATCAATTTGTTTTCACTTCAACTCTTTCCTTGCTGTTTGTCTAGGAGATAGTGATCCTAGAAGAATGTCAACTTCCAAAAGACATTTTGAAAAAACAAATACAATTTGCAGATCAAGCAGCTTCGTTAAATACTACAGGGAATCCTCAGGTTCCCCAAGAGAGTCAAGATTCTTTACCAGAACAAGATTTTGAAATGTCACCAAGCAGTCCTACACTACTTCTTCGAAACATAGAAAAACAGGTAAAGTCAAGTCAGAGTAGGATGTCAGTGGTATGAAATGGGTTTTCATGAATTTTATAAACTATTCAAATAAACATCATTATATGTGAGTCTTCCTGGAATACAGGTTATTAAAATTGGCATTTGACATTAAATACAAGTAAAATATTTGGTATTTGACTGGTCTTTATTATAATATTGATTTAATTAAAATTATTTAAGTGTAATACCTAAAGTATTGGTACACAGCCTTAGGTTGATAATTCATTTATACTATGGTTGAAAAATACTTTCTCTAACAAAAATGCTCATTATTAGACTTTTTTCAGGGGAAAAAAACAGTGGTACCAGTTAATACATCCAGATGGTTGCTTGACTAAATTTGTTGATTGAGATATTTAGTGAAAGGTAATATTGGAATATGGGTTTTTTCATAAAAAATGATCATGTAAATGCTAGGTCAGTGAAACCCCTAACAAATTGTTTTGATTCCAAAGCCTTTTCTGGTATCTAAATTCTATTGTGGATGACTCCAGAAATTTAATTATTCTGTACTACCTATCCTATTCTATCCTTTGAAATCAAATCATTTATTTTGATTTAGACTTTGGTGGCTTTTGAAGAAACCTGGCTTTCTAGGAGTTAGT
This sequence comes from Galeopterus variegatus, assembly GCF_000696425.1. Lineage (NCBI taxonomy): Eukaryota > Metazoa > Chordata > Mammalia > Dermoptera > Cynocephalidae > Galeopterus > Galeopterus variegatus. Next base: position 226,446 of record NW_007726711.1, read on the forward strand.
TATATAATGACTAGACTTAATCTTCTAGGGCATATCCAGTCTTGACTACGGCTACCTGGTTACATTGTCCCACTGGGAAATGATATAGATTTATGCCTGTTTGCATCTAATTTTCCTGGGCTTTTCCGAAATACACTGTGAAATAATTCAGTATCAAGTTACTGTATTATTCATGGTAAACCAAAATGTAGTGTAACTTCTCCCACCCCATATTTGTTAAATTTACAATTGCCTACTATAGTGTTCCTTAATTGTAATGTATAACCAAAACACTTTCATGAATATTTTGTAATTCAGAAAGTTTTTTTGTCATTATCTTATGTTAAATAGGAATGCACTTTACATATAAGCGATGTTTTTAGTTAATGTAGGCTATATTTTCATATTCCCATTTCCCTCTTTCTTTTCCCTCCCTTCATCTTGTAGGGTGAATCCCCTTTCAGTTTGACCCTACTTGTTCACACTCAGAATGATTTATTTGCTTGCTCAGTCAAATCTGCTTTTCCCCCCTAGGTCACTACTTATTCATGGAAAGTAAGATGATAATTAATTCTTAACACTTGTACAGTATAATTTCAGAGGGATTTTTCATTTTTAAAAGAGATTTCTTGTACTTTTTTTCTCTCTCCTTGGTATTGCCGATTTGGTTGGACCTGAAATAACATCAGAATTGGCTAATTTGCGGAACCCAGTACAAAATGAAATTGCAGAGCCCTTTGTTAAAAAAAAAAAAATTAAGAAATTAAAGACAGTGACAGCAGAGCAGTAAGCAAGTATAAAGGCCCTTCTGGGTACAGCCCTGTGCAACTGCATAGGTTGCGTGCCCATGAAGCTGACCCTGGGTAACATAGGCATTTTAGGTCTCACTGCTGATGGAAGCGTCAGAGGTTTGGTAGTGTAGGGAACCAGGAGTTGTGAGAGCAACACTAATGTCTCAACATAGGGAGAGTAGAGGAAACAAGATGCAGGTAGGGTTAGCAGCAATCACTTGTAAAGATCACTAATAAATTGCCTGTGAATAGGTCATTTGCTCTTGAAACATGTGGTAATAATACTTTTATAGGACAGTTTTTTAAAAAATTAAGTTGTTTTCAAATACTTGTTTAGGAAGAAAGTCTAGGAGTGAGTTAAGTGGTGGGGGTGGCAAGCATGATTTTAAGCATTTCTTTTTTAAGGTTATCTAACTTTTCACTGATAGTCCTTTGACTTGAGTAACTTTTTACTGATAATCCTTTCGTTAGTGTTAACAATTAAAATATAAAGACACTATTGAGTTGTATACTGATTTTTTTAAAATAACTTGTTGATTCATAGAATTAATACATCCTTGAATTGTTAGATAATATATTTTGTTCATAAATTGAAAGGTGCCTTATTTATAGTACTTTAAGTGATTGAAGATAAATTTCACTGCTGGCATATTTACATTAGAAACATTGTTATGAATAGATACTAAGTTTTTTCTTCTTCTTTTTTTTTTTTTTACTTAAACTTGATTAGTTTTTGTTTTCAGAGTCCAAATCTTGCCTCTCCTAATTTTACTTTTCTAAATGTACTCATTTTTACTGTGCATTTCCTATCCCACATATGGACTCAGGTATATGAGGTTTTATTGGGCTAGAGTAGGCTGATCCTTAGGGTAAAGATAAGGGTTATAATGCTGTTCTTCCAGCCCAATTATCACACATTCCTGACCGGCAACCTCCAGTGGCGTAAAAGATTTTAGATGTTGTTTTTGAAGATAGAAAAATGACAAGAGTGTTTCAGTGTTTCAGACTGGAAAATATGAGATACTCCATAAATCTAATTACGTGACTAAACTAATAAATACTTGATAAACAGATGAAGAATCAATTGTGTTGATGATTTTGAAAATGTGCTTTAATCTTAAAAAAATATGAGTAATAATGTTTAAAATGAAGTCATTAGGTACATACTATCTCTTAAGAAAATAAAAGGTGAAAACATTTCAGGTTCTTTCTTATTAAAGACTTTGAAAGAGAAAAATATTAGGCTTAGTTCTTTCATATTCTTTAGTCTCATTATTTCTAATATCATGTTTATTAGTTTCATACAAATGAAGAGTTTCAAAATAACTTATTTTATATACACCTATATTTTATACAGATTTTCTGTATTAGTCTGTTTTCTGTTACTTATAATGGAATACCTGAAACCGGGTAATTTATAAAGAAACAGACTGTATTTCTTACAGTTTTGGAGGCTGGGAAGTCAAAGGATTGGTGGGTGCATCTGGTGAGGGCCTTCATCTTGGTGGAGACTATACAGAGTTCCGTGGCAACAGGGTAACAGATGGTGAGAATGGCAAGGATGCTTTCGTGGGCTCTCCTTATAAAGCTACCAGTCCATACCCATGATAACTCATTAATCCATTAACCCACTAATGGATTAATCCATTCATGAGGGCAGGGCCCTCATAATCTAATCAAACGCTCCACCTTTTAACACTGCCACATTGTGAATCAATCTCCCATACCTGAAATTTTGGGAGACTCATTTAACCATAACATTTACCTCTGGCCCTCAAAATTTATGCCTTCTCACATGTAAGTTCATTCCATCCCCATAGCCTTGAAGTCTTAACTTGTTCCAGCACCAGCTTAGAAGTCCAAAGTCCCATCTGTGAAATCAAAATGAATTATCTAGTTCCCAGATACAATGGTGGGACAGACATAAGACAGAAATTCTCATTCCAAAAAGTAGATAAGAGCCAAAAGGAAGGGGTAGCAAGTCCCAAACAAGTCTGAAACCCAGCAGGGCAGGCATTAAATCTTATAAAGCTGGAGGGGCCGGCTGGTTAGCTCAGTTGGTTAGTGTGGTGCTGATAACACAAAGGTCCTGGGTTTGATTTCTGTACCAGCCAACTGCCCCCGCCCCCCCCCCCAAAAAAAACCCCTTAAAGCTGAAGAGTAATCTCCCTTGACTACTTGTCCATCTTCCTCCGCACACTGGTATGGGGGTTGGGTCTCCAAGTCTTCAAGCTGCCCCACCCCTATGGCTTTCCTGGGCTAACTCCATGCTGCAGCTGTCCCAGACTGGCATTGCATGATAGTAGCTCTATAGTTCTGGGGTCTTGGTGATGGTCTCCCTCCCATGGCTCTGCTAGGCATGTCCCTGGTGGAGGCTCCCTGCTGCAACTCTGACTCCATATTTCTGCTTGGCATAGTGAAAGATCTCTGCATTGACTCCACCCCTGTGAAAAATCTCTTCCTGGGTCCCCAGAATTTTCCATACAGCCTTTGAATCTGGGTGGAGGCTGCCATGCCTCCACAGTTCTTGCATTGTGTGAACATGCAGACTTAATACCACATGGATGCTGCCAAGGCTTCTGGATTGTATCTGCCAAAGCCACAGGTCTACCAGCACCTGGGGCCTGTTTAGTCATGCTGGAGCAGCTGAAAGAGCCAGGGTGCAGGGAACAGCATCCTGAGGTGGCCCTAGGCAGCAAGCCTGTGGAGAGCAACTCGGGCCAGATCTGTGAAACCACTCTGTCTTCCTAGGCCTCTTGGGTCTGTGTTGGGAGGGCAAATCTGGAAAAATCTCTAAAATGACTTCAAGGCCTTTCTTCTATCTCTTGATGGTCTGTTCCCTCTTCTAATGTCCTTAGCAGATTGTCATTAGGCTACAATTTTGGTTTTATCTCGTGAATAGACTTTCTACTCTTTACATGGCCAGGTTGAGAGTTTTCCAGTATTTTATGCTCTGTTTTTCTTTTAATTATAAATTCTACCTTTAAGTCATCCCTTTGTTTCTCTTATTCCACTGTTTCCAGTTAAAAGTAGCCATGCATTAGCCTGAAGTTTAGATATTTCTTCCACAAGGTAACCTGGTTCATCACTCTAAAGTTCTGCATTCCATAAAACCCTTGGACATGGACACAACTCAGACAAGTTCTTTGTAACTGTAAAAAAAAGAGTGACTCTTGCTCTGATTTCCAAAACACATCCTCATTTCCGTCTAAGACCTTCTCAGAGTGGACTTTACTGTCCATATTCCTATCAGTATTCTTGTCACTACGACTTAACCAGTCTCTAAGGTGTTCCATACTTCCCCACATCTGTCTTCTTTTTTTTTTTTTTTTTTTTACCTTTTTGTCTTTTTTCGTGACCGGCAACGGGATCACAACCCTTGGTGTTGCGCCTGCACCGCACTCAACCAGTGAGCGGACCGGTCTCTATATGGGATCCGAACCCTCAGCGGGAGCGCCACACTCTACCGAGTGCGCCACCAGGCCGGCCCTCCCACATCTGTCTTCTAAGCCCTCACCAGAATCTAGGCTTTTTCTAACTTCCAAATTCTTCCAGTCTCTGCCCATTACTCTGTTCCAAAGCTGCTTCCACATTTTCAGGTATTTGTTATCAACAATAGCCCCACTTCCCAGTACCAATTTGCAGTCAATGAAAATGGTGGAAAAAAAAAATACATATATATATATGTACTTTTAAAAAGATAGTCATACTAGAGCTGGCCCGTGTCTCACTCGGGAGAGCGTGATGCTGACAACACCAAGTCAAGGGTTAAGATCCCCTTACTGGTCATCTTTAAAAAAAAAAAAAAATAGTCATACTATATTATGTGAGAAAATTAGGTTTTAGAAAATTGATATGAAATGATTTAATTAAAAGTATGTGTGTGCATGTTGTACATACATGCATGCTCACATATACTCAGAAAACAGTCTAGATGGAGAGATATATATGAAGATATTAGCAATGCTTTTCTGTGTCAAGTATGATTACAGGTGACTGTTTATTTTTTAAACTTCTCTATATTTTCAAATTTTTCTACAATAAACATGGCTATATGTATAATGAAAAGAGTTGTTATTCTTTTGTAGACATGTCCTATTTCTATTTATGTGGTCTTTGTTTATTATAATTATTATAGGTGATTATTTTGAGAATAATTTAATATTTATTACATATTTTTAAGTTTGAGATTAGGGTCATTGAAAATCTTGCATGCCAAAAAACCCTGATATTTTTGCATTTGAAAAATACCAAGAAACAGTATGTATTTGATTTAGGCCTTAATTTCAATCAATCCATTCTATCTCCATTTCTTACCAACTTATAACCCTCGATTAAGCTACTTAATCTTTTTTTTATTTGCTATAATTTCTTCATCTGTAATTGGTAATAATAATGATATCAGTAGCTCTAACATTATTTACTTTGTGGGTTAGTTGTAAAGATTAGAAATATTCTATGTTTGGTGCCTAGTACAGTGCCTGGCCTATAGTAGGCACATAATAAATTATAGATATGATTTTTTAATTATTAATTTGGTTGCTTCAAGGGAAATATTATATAGATACTACTAACTGGGTTTAAATGTTTTAAAAGATAGGATGGGTAGGTGAAGGAACTGTAATAAAAAAGGATATGGAAAAGGATGCCTACTTTAAAATGTAGATTTATTTATAATAAATGGAAAAATAAGTTGTCATGTAAATCGTGTTTGTAGATTAAAATATTTACTAAATTATAAACATTTATGTGTTTATTGAGATGTTAAGCATTTAATATGCACCACGGATCTGAGAGTTAACTCACATTTCTTACTTAGCAGTAGTAAAAGGTTGACTGTTTTCTTACAGAGTGCACAATTGAGTGAGATCATCAACAGTTTGATTGCCCCTCTCAACTTTTCCCCAACTTCATCACCCCTCTCCTCCAAATCCTGTAACCATAAATGTCTGGCTAATGGCATTTCCAGAAGGTAGGTATCATTGAGATAGTTTGGCTCTGGTTATTTATTTTTATTTTGTTTTGATCTTTTAAGTATTATAGCTGCTTTTTCCTTTATATTAAGACTACTAGAGTACTATCAATAGATCATGGATACAGTTTTAGATAACATCAAACTTATATAATTAAGGTAACTATAAACATGGGAATAAGGGAGAAAGCTTTCCAGGAAATTTTATGTTTCTAAAAAAAGAAAGAAAGCAATGGTCACACTTGCTTTAGAATAGAAGTACTGCACTATTTCCTATATCTTCCATTTTGTACCATTTGTATTCTTGCACTATCCTTGCAATGCATTCTGAGAAAAAAAAAAAAAAACCCTTGATATAGTTTGAGCATAGAAGATTGATTGATATCACCCTTAAAATGTAGCTTAAATTTTAATCACTCATTTTGTATCTTAGCTTTAAGGTAAATTTTTTTTCTGAAAATAATTAATAAAATAACTCCTATAGTCATTAGTAATTTATCTTATATATTTTATATCGCAAAAATATATATTCTATAAATCCTAATCTTTTGGGGGAACAGTATTTGTTCTATTTTTATATTGCTTACTTTTCTCTTTGAACATTTCCTTTTAAAAATGCAGTTAGAAGGCATACTAATGGAATACCATTTTGTGTGTGCATTGTCTAATTTTTTTTTCAAATAAATTTATAATGTTTGCTTCTTTAATTACCATAGAGGACTTAAGTATAATTTTGTATTGGGAAATATTTATATTGATAGTTATATGATTTATTATTTTTAACCCTTTTTAATGTAGCATAAAAGGAAAATTTATACCATGGTGAAAATTATACTAAGTAGCCATCATATACTTACTGTCTCCCTTCTTTTCAGCCACTGGCAATGACTATTCTACTTTCTGTCACTATGTATTTGACTACTCTGGCTACCTCATATAAGTTGAGTGAATTATACAATATTTGTCCTTTTGTGACTGACTTATTTCACTTAGCATAATGTCATCAAGATATATTCCTATTGTAGAATGTGTCAAAATTTCCTTCCTTTTTAAGGCCAAATAATATTCTATTTTATATATAGACTACATTTTGTTTACCCATTGGTCCATAGATAGATATTTTGGTTGCTTCCACCTTCTGGCTATTAACTGCTATTAACATGGGTGTACAAATATCTGCTCAACTTTCTGCTTTTCTTTTGGGTATTCCAGAAGTGGAATTGCTGGATCATGTGGTTATTCTATTTTTAATTTTTGTCTATTTTGAAAATGAAAAGTTATGGAATGTTGTTAATGATATTGCCAAGCCAAAAGTTTAGAGAAAACAATAACTCAGGAAGTAAGCAAAGCACAGCAATCTCCTTTTGTGTGAGGCCAAATTCAGACAAATTAAATTGAGATTTTGATAGCTCTGTGGGGAAGGAAGAGAGAAATCAAAGCCAAATCTATCAAAATAAAGCTGAAGTTTTAATAGATTGTGAGGTGAGAGGAAGATAAATCAAAGTTTGTGGCTTTATCCATGATAGGGAGATGAAATCCTCCCCATATTTAGCTGGGACCATTCTCTTTCAGGAGCTACACCATCACAGTAAAGGTAAATCAGAAATAAAACTGTTTCCTTTTCCCCACCCCTAGGGCACCATGAGGAGATTTATTTTGGGGCTGAGCAAAAGATAAAAGAAAAACTACCTTTGAGATGTTCTGACCATTGTGGGAACTTTTTCATGAATTTTCAGTCCACATTTGCATCAATAAGTGGTCCAAGGGATTCCTAGTTTTAAATGGTTCTGGGATGGTGAGGCAAATGTAGATTTTCTTTTAAGGGACCTTCCTTTTTTAGCCCAGAGAAATCATCATGAATAATTTTTCAAGGGCAGTGATCAGCATGCAGTCAAATATAATCAAACATGTAAGGAGACAGAGCAGGAGGAGTAAGAATAAGGGGAAAACAATAGACAGCAAAAATAGATCATAAAATATTCAGATACTAGAATTATCAGACTCTGATTATTAAAAAATGGTGCTTGTTCTAATTATAGAAATAAAAGACAGGTTTAAAAATATCAGGCACATTTGGAAAAAATTTAAATAAAACTTCTGAAAAAGACTGAAGTTAAAAGCTAAATAAATAGATTTTGAAGCAAAGTGGACATAATTGAAGAGAGATGTATGACACAGAGGATAGATTAGAAGAAAAGTTCCAAAATGTAGCAAAAGAAACAAAACAGTGGGAAATATGGAAGAATCATTTAAAAATGTATAGAATATAATGAGAAGGCCTAATATGACACTTAATTGTAGACCTGAAAGAAGAGATAGAGATTGGAGTGGAAGCAATATTTGAAGAAGTATTGGCTGAAAAATTACCTGAACTGAAGAAAAACAACAAATTCCAGAGGCCAAACAGATTTCTGATTAATACGAATAAAAATAAATATACCCCTAGGCATAGAGGAAATGTGAAAAAAACCAAAAACAAATGTTATATCTAAAAGCAACCAGAGCAGGGAAAGACATTATCTTAATTGGATTCATAGTTAGACTGACAGCTGACTTCTCAACAATAACAATAGGAGCCAGAGTACAATGGAATGGTACCTTCAGTATGTTGGAAAAAAATAATTGTTTACCTAGAAATTCTATATGTAGAGAAAACATCTTTGAAGTCTGACTGTGAAACACAAACATTTCCAGACAAATAGGAGAATAGACTAGTAGACTCTTAATTAATGATAACTATAAAGGATGTACTTCAGGCAGTGGAAAATGATGTTCTGGACAGAAAATTTGAGATCAAGAAGAGATGAAGAACAAACAAAATGGTAAATAATTATATGGGCATATGTAAACAGTAGTAAAATATATCTAGTGGGGTTAAAAAAAAACTCTGACAACAATAGCATATGGGTCAGAAGGAAGGTAAATGGTTTTAAATTGTAATCAGGTTCTTGAATTATTCAGGAGGCCAGTAGAAGTACTGATTTAACTTTTAATATTCCTAAATATGATACAGGAGCTCCACATGAGAGAAGGGGCTTTTAGAGTACTGATAATTCATGTATTCCTTGACCTGAGTGGGGGTTATGGGACAGTAGGGGAGTGACGGGAGGCATTGTTTCATATTTACAAGTTAAACGTAAGATATTTTATGTACTTATCTGTATGTACCTTATATTTCACAATTTTAAAAGTTAAGAAAAATAGAACAAACTATATACTTCAAAAAGGATAAATAGGAAATATAGTGGTCTTCATAGTTTTGAAAAAATATTTATTTAAATGGAATTATTATCCTAAACCTATGAGCAAAATTTGACTAGTCCCACAGGAATGTGATATTTAATTTGTTTGTAGGGAAACAAATAATTAAATCAAATTCAGCATATTACCTTAAAATTTGATGATAGGTACTGATCCAGTTATTGAGTGTGTAATCCTTGCCCTTCTTTATCTGTCAAATCTGTCTTAATCTTGTATGTCTGTTCTATCTTTTCCAGTGAAAGCGTTTATACATACCCGTGGAAAGCAAAGAGGAATAGCTAAAGAAAAGGACTAATAGCTATAGTGTATTTGTGTTGTCCCTTATGACCTGGAAAATACTCTTACATTTAGTTGTGAATTTTGAGATACATACTCTACTCAGCTGAAATATGTAAATTAATACAAATATCAGACATAATAATAGCAGAACAATAATAGAAAGTTATGGAATGTTTGTAGATATAGGCAAAAGGTATATTTAAAAATAACAGGAAATTTGGTAATTTACTATGAAAATATACATTTGTTTTATATGATCTTAAAAATCATTATGCCTAAATATTTATCTTCTCTCTGTTCAAAAAAGTTTATAAAGTCTTAACCCACACTTGACAATCATTTAGTCTCCACTCTAATCCAGCTTCTACAATCATATTATCTTAAAAGGTACATGTCCATTCTATTAAAATGTAGAATGCCAATCAGTAGATCATTGACCAAGAGTTCAAATGTACAAGAATATAGTAAACCAGATATTGGGAGACAATATATAGTTGGTTGGGAAGTAAATGAGATAACACATATAAAACTCATATAAACTTGGCACAAAAGAAATAGGCTAATAATGTTAGCCATTAATATTTTTATGTAAGAACAAAATGTATATTAAAAATTTAGATATAGTCTGTTATTCCTTTTATGTCCTGGATAGAGTAATAGTCATTGATTTAGAACTATTCTTACTCTTTTAAAAAAGGGCTTCAAAGTGGTTTCAAAGGATTTGAGGGCATAAGCATGTATCCCTTTGCATGTGCCTTTATAGACACCCAATGGGCCAGCTATTACTGACGGCATTCATCATACAGGTACTAGTAGTCACTGAGGCACTATTTTCTCATCATTTCTCTTTTGGAACATAAAAAATTGCTTTCCTGCCTTTGGTCTACCTCATTTGTATGGGACCCTGTAATTAAATCAACACTCTAAAACTCAGCATAAACACACTGTTGAGTGTTATTCTCAAAATAACTCAAATAGACCATCTTAGGTCATTTATTCTCTCCGCCCCCCCCAAGAAAGATTTTAACTTTTGCTTGTTCTTAACTAATTGTAGCGTTTTTATAATTTAGTTCTGGGATAATGTGGTTATAGAAGTATACAGTTTTTATGTGTTCTATTCATTTGAGACAGTGACTGGGCAAGTCAGCTAATCTCTTTATATCTCACTTCTTTATCTTTAAATTTGATGGGACATATTTTCTAAAGTAGTTTATAGTTCTAAAACTTTTTGATTAAATGTTTGTTTTTGAGAAATTCTATTTTTTCAAACAAACACACAATAAAAACCTAAAGGTTTTAATACAGCCTAAAGTACATATATTTTTGTAACATCACAGTTGTGCTGTTTATTGGACATAATAATTTTATGTTAGCTTAAATCAAGAGAATTTGTGAAGGAGGAATTTACTCATCATGTCTTAGTAACTTGAAAGCATACCCCAGAGGTTATTATGGAAAAAGATACTTGGGACAGTAAGAGGAATGAAAATTCCACTTAAGTGCCAAAAACTTTTAATTAAACCATTTGGGAAGAATTATTTAAATAAAGCTCATTACACATTGCCTTTCTTGGATGATACTGAACTTAATTCAGTTTTTCTTTGATAACTCAGTATCAACACCATGACCATATTCTCGGGGGCTATTGGGATAAATGGCTGTGTATCTATAAAAGAATTTACTTAATAATGAACAGATACCGACTGAGTGACTTCAGTGTGCCAGGCATTGGATTGGGCACAGGGTATATAGGATGTTGAACAAAAGCATGTGGTCTCTATCCTTATGGTATAGAGTCTAGTTGTGGAAAAATGACATCACCAAAGTAATCACACAAATAAATGTATAATTTAAAACCCTGATCAAGTGCTATGAAGAAAACTTTCATTGTTAGGAACATAATTTTGGATTAGATCTCAGTTCAATCTCAACTTGGCCTATCGGTAGCACTGTGATCTGGCAGAAATCTCTAAATCATAGAATGAGAATAGTCTACTTGCTGGGTTGTTAATTTTTTTTTACTGGTTTATTATCTGTCTTCCTGGACTTGAATTTAAGCTTCATGAGAGTAGGGATTTTTTGGTCTGTCTTTTTAAACTATTTTCCTTAGCACCTGAATGTCACCAGCATGACATAATGGGCATGAATAAATATTTGTAAAATGAATGAAGTGTCTTTCCTGATTTCTTTCAGGTAATTGGCATTTGTAAAAAATATTTTGTACTTATTTGTTTTTTCTCCCCTATAGTTAAATGGATATTCTAGTTGTTGTTCTCATGGCTGCCTCCTGCAGTTCTGCTTCCACTCATCTCATTTGGCTCTGGACTAGAAAATCAGATAACCAAAGTTATCTCTACTGGAATAAGAGATATTTATAGTAGGAGAGAAGGCTTCTCTTAAAATTAACAGGAGTGAACTTTTATGCGTGCACTTTCTGATATCTCTTTTGGTTATTTAAAGTCCTTTTGTGATTTTTAGCTGTATTCTGTGTAGCTGAGATTGCCAGATTAGTAACCTCATAAGTGAAATGTTGCAGTTCTTCTAATAAAGCATACTATAAATAAAAGCTAGAATAGAAGCATACATTATATCATAATTTTTATATATAATTATGGGCACCTTTTCTGTATATTAACTTTTGTGGACCTTATAGAACTTATGATTTGTTATAAAAAATGACCTTAAATACTGGCTAAAAGTTATAATATCCTTAGGATCTGTTCTTACAATATGTTTAAAGTAAACTCACCTGGTTAATTACTTTTTCAGGGCACCTGTTTGCACACTTGTTATTCATTGATTCCTAACCCCCACCTCTTATTTAATGGCGGTATCTCCTAGAAGAGTCAGAGTTGTTTTTTTCTTACTTATATTAATCTTAGCAGCAGGGCCTAAGATGAGTCACCAGGAATTGAGCAACTAAGATTGAGTCTTCAAGCAAATGAAGCTTTACATTTTATCATCATAGAGATAGTTATTGGTTTTTAGATCTCATACTCTAACATGAAGCTAAAATGTTGTAAACGGATCCTTATTTATCTCATGGAGTGTTATCTCTGAGAAGGTGAATTTTTACTTGAAATAATGTCTGGATTTTTGTTGTTGTTTGTTTTTGCTTTAATGAGTCCCAGAATATGATGTGAAATTAAATTCCCATGACTCAGTGCTATGCTATTTATTTCCACAAATGGTAATTATCTCACTATGAAATGCAACCATTCTTTCTAGTTGGGTATCATAATTGAAAAACTGCAGTTAAACTGGCAAACTTCTCACATATAAAGTAATTCTTTTACCCTCCTAATATTTTCAATAGTCACTTCTCAATTATGAGAAAACATTGTTTGTTAGCAGCATATTCCAGACCAATGTTTTCAACATAATTTTGGATTCCTATGAATGACATCATATTAGCCAGATGTATGACATCAATAGGGAAATAAAACTTCCCCTGCTGTGTTTCTAGAGTAGTGCCAGTAGGAATTCTTTCCTTTTGTAAAAAGCTTACTTTTCCCTTTTTACCTTCAGTAAGTCTAAACATAAGTCTAAAACTTAATGTTATATAGAGTAATGTTTTAATAATCGTGGTACAATCACTGGGTGCAATATCATGTAACTACTAAAAAATTATGTGTATAGAAAGTACATAATCAAATGGGAATCATTTTGGAATGTTAAATGGAAAAGTCAGGATACCAAAATTATAGTACAGTATCATATAATAGAAAAAAAGATTTGAAGGATATAAATCAAAATTTTAATGCAAACTGTATTTCTCTTTTGAAGACAGGAGTTTGAAAAATATTTTAGCTTTCATTTTTTTCACCGTTTTTGTATTTCCAAATTTTCCTTAAGATTAAAATTAGTAATTTTCAGGGAATGTCTCAGATCAGACAGAAATGTTTGACAAATTTTACGTCTCAATTCTCAGACAGAAAAATATGACTAGCATATTGGCTTCCTCATCTCTTAGCCTTTATGCTTTTTTAAAAGTCCCACTTGAAGTTAAGAGCCAGAGATGAGAATGACATATAGCACAGTAATAATCAGTCTCTTTTCTCCCTCTACTCTTTATTGTGGAAAACTTTAGACATATAGAAAGCACAGTAAAGTGAACCCACATATTTCCAGCTGTAACAGTTCTCAAGATTTTGCTAACTCATTTCAGCTATTCCTCTTCCTGATACATTTTTTTTTCTAGGAATTTTTTTAAAGCAAATTCTAGTGATTGTTATTTTAACTGTAAATAGTTCTGAATATTTCTTTGATAAACCATTTTTGACACACCTACCACTTTATTATCACATTTAATATTATTAACTATAATTTGTTACTATCATGCAATTCTCTGTCCATATTCAAATTTCTGCAGTTGTTCCAAAATTATCTTTATATGATTAATTTGTTAGAATCAGGATCCAGACAGAGTACATAAATTACATTTGGTTTTTATGTCTTCTAAGTTTCTTTCATTCTCAATAGCCTTTTTAAATGTATTAAAAGTCCTAATACAAAAAAAAAAAAGGGACTATAAGCTGTAGGTGACAGTTCTGTTTGTTATGAAAATAGTACCAGTTCATTGTAGGAAAACTAGAAAATACTAAAATGTACTTATATTGCTCAGAGTATATTTTCTTCCTATCATCTTTATACATTGTTTTCATAGTTGAGATCTATTGGAATTAGTTTAATATCTTTTCTCAGTTAATATTACATCTGAGTCTTTATATACATAAAATATTTCTTTTTCCATTTTAATAGCTACATTAAGGTGTACCTTAATTTTTTAGAATAGGCGTACCTCAATATTTTTTAGTGACCACATCTTATTTAGAATGTCATTTCACAGTGTACTGCAAAACATTTTCTTATTGCAACACATTTTCTTGTTGCTAGAGTTGAAGAGACTTGTATTTCTGAGTAAGGGGTGTAGTTTTCTTATTTAATACCTAGAATGGGGGAAATGGTTGAGACATTTTTTCCCTATACCAGATAATGCCAGGATCTTGATCTATTGGTCATTTGAGAAAGATATTTACTTTTGCCAGTTGGGGGAAAAGTAATGACCCTAGTGGGCCATTTTTAGTATGTTTTAGTTCTGTTTCATGTTGGTTTCTTCAGAATTGGTTACTGCCATCCTAAATGCCATTTGGTTATCTGAGTATGTGATGCATTCATATCTCCAAACACTATCCAGGGAAAAGGAGGTAGTAAATTTATCTGTTGGCAGGACTTTTGGCAGCATGGAAATTTGGAAAAGGTTGCTGCCTACCTTAGCTGCTATAAGTTAATTCATCAAAGAACTTTCAACTGGTGAAAAGTAACTGTGTGGCTTAAAATAACAGGTATTTATTCTCTCACAGTTCTGGAGGCTCGAAGTTCAAAGTCAAGGTGTCGGGCAGTACCATGCTCCCTGTGAAGGTTCTAGGAAGAATTCTCCTTTGCCTCTTCCTAGCTGCTTGTGGTTGCCTGCAGTCGCTGACTTTCCTTATAGGATATGAACATGTCGCTTCAAACTCTCCCTCCATCTTCACATTATATTCTTCTCTGTGTGTTTCTTTTCTTATAAGGACACCACTGATTAGATTTAGGGCCCACCCTCATTCAGTACTTTTTCATCTTAACTAATTACATCTGCACAGACTCTCCAAATAAGATCACATGCTGAGATTCTGGGCAGACAGGAACTCTGGGGAGACACTATCTAATCCAGTACAGCGGGTGTGGATTTTGTGTATATGTGTGTGTAGGGAACTAGGAGAATATTATAACCTTTTTGAGAATGCACATTCTAATTCTGTCTCTAATGTTTCTTTAAGTGTGTTTAATATGAAAATGGTATGAATGTGGGGAAAATGTCGATAACCACTGGCCTAAAACAATACTTTTAAATTATGTGTCGAATACTTGTTGAATACTTATTCTCTACTGTTCCATAAATTTAATTTCCTTGGCTGCACAGTGTCTTTTAAGGCAAAGGTGACATGGTGGGTAATCTGAAGAGGCCATGATTTGTTCGGTATAGCAAATGCTGATATTGGCCTATCTTTCCATATAATCTAGATCTTCAGTTAGTTATTATCCTGGTACATAAGTTAATCTTCTGTTATGACCTTCTTACCTTGAATAATTTCTGTCTTTTGAGAATATCTTAGGGATATGCATCCTTCAGACTACGATGCTAAAAATCTTTGGCTCTTGTTTTTCTGTGAATGACAGTGAGCCCTGAATATAGTTTAATACACATTGTAGGCTCCACAATTCTAAGAGCATTTTTATCAGATATCGATAAATAGCAGCATTTTCCAAAGTAGTCATCCACCATATTGTAATGTCTTTGATTGGACTGGAAATGCATACTTACAAATTATCAGCATTATAGTAGGGTAATGAAAATGGAATATGTAACTTTCTTATTCAATGATAGGGTTATTTTTTTCCTCCAGCCAGTCAAACTAAGAAAATAACTACAAATTGCCTAACTAATGGTCCTGCCTTCCCCTTTTCATCTGTCTTTTCCTTCATTCTTTTGAGATTTCTTCCCTTGGAATTTACTTTAGCTAAGGAAGCAAGCTTGCCCACTAGATAGGTATGTGGTATGTTCATCTAAAATGGATTTCTTTTCCTTTATTTTTTAAAAAAAAAAAAAAAAAGGTCCGGCCCATGACTCACTTGGGAGAGCGTGGTGCTGACAACACCAAGTCAAGGGTTAAGATCCCCTTACCAGTCATCTTTAAAAAAAAAAAAAAAAAATTAGCTACCATAATAAAAAGTATACATAAGTGCAAGAACTTGTATTTATGCTTCATGAAAAATTTTGCCAGATTTCAATTTAGTAAGTACATAAATATAAAGAGGGAGATTTAGGAGAGAATACAAAATACTATGAAAAAGTCTTTATGGATTATCGGTTACTTCATGCTAAGATATAAAAGTAACCTCATGAAGTCTTTGCTGTGCTTTTATGGTTCTACCATTCTAAATTTAGGCTTAAAACCTACTCATTTAGTAAAAGTATTTGAGTAGAACATTATAAAGTTTTTTCCCAGTCCTTCTTTTAGCACAACTTGGCTTAGGAAAAAGGTTATTAAATACTTAAGAATTTGTCATGAAAAACTTTAGGCTATCTTTCATTGGGTTTATTTAAAATATAGATTGAAATTAGACTTTTTCTCCACACTCATCCACCATTATCAGCACCACCAAGATGACACCCAAAAGTTAGTTAATATATGTTCCCATATACCCATATCCTTATATTGTTTTATTCGTTAATTTTAAGTACATGATATCTGTAGAAAATTGATCTTGGTAGTGATTCATAATAAAATATCAAGTAAAGGATTAATTGACTCACTTCTGGGCCTTTAGTTTCTGTAGTAATCATCAGAATATAGGAATACATTATTTAAAAAATTCACTTGAAGTTTTTCATTTATTTTCTGTAAAGGCAAATTGAATGTCTATTCTCATCATCCACAAATATCTTAACTGCTAAGATTTCTAGGCTTGTAACAGAAAATCAGTAATTTCAGAGAGTCATTAAGTAACTATTAGAGAAATTAAACAGTGTTAATAAAATGTGAACTCATGACTTCTGATTATTTTCTAGTGTAAAGCTCTAGTGCATTCTGCTTTTTTTTTAAAGATTAGAAGGAATTTTTTATTTTTTATTTATTTTATTTATTTATTTATTTTTTAAAAGATGACTGGTAAGGGGATCTTAACCCTAGACTTGGTGTTGTCAGCACCACACTCAGCCAGTGAGTGAACCGGCCATCCCTATATGGGATCCGAACCCGGGGCCTTGGTGTTGTCAGCACCGCACTCTCCCAAGTGAGCCACAGGCCGGCCCGGAAGGAATTTTTTAGACTTGATTCTCCTATCTTGCTCTTTTACAAATCAAAATGTCTTATAACTCTCATCTGCTTGTTATTTTTGTAAATTTATGGTCAAGTTATGCTGTTTCTAAGCAATCAGCTCACGGCCTGATGCACACAGAAAGCCAAACTCTGTGACACTAGCTTTTGTGAGAAGAAAGACATTTATTGTGTGGCTGCCAGCAAGGAGACAGGAGGTTATGCTCAAATCTGTCTCCCTGATCTGGAGTTAGGTCAAACTTTTGTGGGTTAGGGGAACAGGCTGGTATGTGGAAGTGTTAGTGGGGCAGGTTTTGAATGGTGGGCTTCAGCACCACAACTGTCTAGACAATGGATTCCTTGCTTCTTGCTTCTGAAGGAGTTCCAGCATTTCAAGTTCTGGTCATATCGTGGCCTCCTTGATTCCGTGGGGAGAAATGTTGGTTCTGAGTGTTATTTGGAGGTCAGAGCTACTTCTATTGTTAATGCCCTGGCTGCATGACTTGCAAATATTGGCTTGACTCATCTGCAAGAAAGCTTAAGCCATGGTTAAACAATGGTCATATGGTTTCAATACATCATTATACCTTACTATCAAAAACTAACTTTTGTAAACCAAAGAGTTAGGGATTTAGAATAGAATTCAGGGCAGTTTTAATATATATCTTATCTTTTTAAAAGCTTTGTCATCACCTTGTAGCCTTGTGTTTAGAGTTTCTTCCAAAATTTACTAATTCACCGAACAATTTACGTGTAGTATGTGTTATGCATGTGTTGTACTAAGCACAGAGTTACATTGATAAGCCTGACAACAGATATGTGTGTTTTTCTCCATTCACTCAACAAATAATTATGGAGCATCAGCTATGTGCAAGGCTCAATGTCAGGAACCACTGATAGTCTCTGCACTACTGACAGTCTAGAGAGAAAGACAGACATTAATTAGGTAATCACACAAGTAAATGTAAAGTTATCACCATGAAGAATGCTATGAAGGAAAGGTGAACAGTGCTCGCCTTTCAGACCTCATAAGGGGATCTGACTTACTCAGTCTTTGGAGAGAGGCTATGCAGGAGCTCAAGGAAGATTTCCCTGGGGAGCTGACTTTGGAACTGAGAGCCAAATGATTATTGGAAATTATGTAGGTGAAGGAGGTTGTGTGAAGATTCTAGGAAGCAGAAATAACATATACATAGATCTTGTATCGTAGGGAGTGTGAGTTATTTGAAATGAAAGGAGGCAGTGTGGTTGGAACACAAAGAGCAAGGGGAGCATGATACAAGATGAGGCAAGAGAGTTATGGCAGGGACCAGACCAATCAGGGCCTTTCAAAAGATTAAGGATTTAAGTCTTTGAAGAGCAATAGGGAAGTCTTTGAAAAATTCTATGAAGAGTGAGGGAGGATGGGGGAGGTTATGATAGTATTAGATTGGTTTTTCAAAAAGATTGCGTAGAAAGGACTGGAGGGAAAAAGTATGAATGAGAGGATAACAGTTACAAGGCTATTGGAGTAATCCTGGCACAAACTAGCTTGGGTTAAGAAGGTAGCAGTGGAAATGGAGGGAAGTGTAAGCCTGAAAACCCACCCTTACTACTCTCCACTCTTCCATTATTTATTTTCAAACCAAGTTATGTATTATGTGCCTCTAACATAAAGGATACTAGGCTATCCTTTGGGGGATCTTTATGCTTCTCTAGCTTCCAGAGAGAAACTTAAAAAAAAAAAAGTAATTTATTTAGTGAGTTCTAACCTACTTGTAAACTTGCTATTTTAAAAGTCCTATGATAATTATACATTAATAATGTTTTTTTGTTTTCTTTTTTGATAATTATTTTGATAATTATTATTTGACAATATTTGATGGTGGCCTATTGCATCTTCAGTTTCTGGGGTTTCATAAGTATACCTTGAACTCAGTGGGAACACTAAACCTTCTTGCTTATTGAAATGTCCTTTCCCTCCTGGGTCTTCTTTCTTACTATTATGACTTTTAAAAGAATGTCATGCAGTGATGGTATCTTATATTGATTTATCAATGATATCTTTGCCTTAAGTTCCTGTTTTAGTTAATATTTAATTACCTGGATATTCTATTATCTTCTTCTGAGGAAAAAGCCTTAGGTTACAGTCACATGAGCAGACTTGTGTTGTCGTCTTTAGAATCTCCTCAGGATTTTCCTCTTGTTTTGCTTTTCAATGAGGTTCATTGGTTGACCTGTCATTAGTATAAAACACTGCAAAATAAGTGAATTTATCAGTAATTTGCAATAACTATTTACAACAACCTTCATCCATTATTTATGAAAATGGTTTATGTGCCAAATTAGCTTTGGTGAGAATAATGTAGTTTGCACATTGATTAGTAGTGAAATAAACAGATTTCACATCTTTCAATTTCAGCAAATTCCTCCATTTATTTGAGAAGGATAAATTTTGATACTTTGCAAGAATGCTTATTAGAAAGTGTTAGGTTCTAAGGATGAATTGCCTCCAGGTGGGAACATACTTAAAGAAAAAGAATAAAACTGAACTCTTCCCTCTGATTATATATCAACCACTTTAGGAACTTTAGAATATACATAACATTTAGTGACACAAGTGACAAGCTTTCCATTTATCTTTAAACCAGCCTCTGAGCCTCTTAGCCAGTTAAGAAGCTGTGTCCTTTCATTCAGTAGGGTATAATAAAGATGGCTCCGTTCCTTTGGGGCTAAGCCTCCTAGTTGGGAGGGGAGTAAGAAACTAAGGTCTCATTAACAACTAGAGTTGTAAATAGAAGAGTTAGTTAAATATGTCTCAGGTTCCCAGAGTAAAAGCTTTTAGTTTCCTTTAGATACTACCAGAGTTATGTCTCTTTTAAGGAGCCAATGTAAGCTTCTGCCTAAGGGTGTTTCTGAGTTGCTGGAAGACTAAAGAAACACTTTTTGTGCTGGATCTACTTCGGTCTTTCTGGATCCTAGCTCTCCTGACTTGATCACCTCTACTACCAGCTTCCTACTGAAACCTGTCCTCTTACTGATCTTGACTCATTTCTATGCCAGCCACCGAGCCTGCCCAGTGCCTACCATCGTATTGGCTATCCTGTGCGCCTTCTGCTCACCCTTGACATGATAGCCCAGCTCCATGGCTGGTTTCTCAAGAGCAGACTGTTACTTAGCACTGATACACTCAATGTTTTTCATGGACAATACATATTATATGTATTGCTATCAAAGAAAATAAATATAAGATTGGCCCTGTTAATTTGAGAGTATTATTATGGCCTAAACCTTCCTTAGCTAGCTACATGACAGAAGATCTTAGAAAGTTTTATTAACTGAAACTTAAAGCATTCTTCTTAGTGCTCTCTGAAGATTTAAGTTAATATTTTTAAAGTGAAATAGTTGTCATCAGCTTTTTTCCCTATACTAGTCTGGCCAATAATACATACTCAATTATATATCTGATGAATGTATGATAGTCACCAAATTCGGTATTTAATTATTCTCTTTGGTTTCACCAATATAAGCCATTCAGACACCTTTATTTCTGGTTTTTCATTACTGTGTAAAGCATTCCTGAACTATTTGCTTTATCTACTAGCTAACAGAATATTTTATAGCAGCCTTAAGTATTATTCAAAACTAATAATGCTGCCATAGAAAAAACATATCTTGTGTTTACCAATAAACACCAATTACACTTGAACCAAATAGCATATTTAGAATTTATATGCTGATTAGCAGTATCACATACAGCAGATTCACTTTGTCAACTGAAATTAAGGCTGTTGAGGCAGAAATAATTTTGTAAAGTTTTATTGGGAACCAAATGTGAGGATTGACTCAGGAAATACATTGGACGAAGTCAAAGAAATGCTCTACAAATTAACAAAGATTTTATAGACAGCAAGGGCTGAAGAAAGCAGAAACTAAGAACAAAAAGCAGATTGGTTATTTCAAAGTTACTTTCCTTTTTAGGTGGGGACAGAGAGACAGAACAATAGGAAAGTAAATAATTAGTTAATATCAGGTAACTTCAGGCTCTCTCTTTTGTGTAAGGATTAAAGCAGAGGAAACGTTATCATAATACTTATTGAAGATTTAAACTGGCCTGTTCCAGAAATTGGCTGTTATCTATCTCTCCTGATTTTTCTGAAGGTCAGATTACAATTTAAGTGGAACTTAGCAAAGGTGACTCCATTTTAATTTTTAGTCTGCTTTTTTTGGTTTTCAGTGCGGGAACTTAGAAACTATGGCCTCCTATAATTTTTATTAAACAACATGTTAACATTAGAATGCAAAATTGACAAGCTTTTGTCTATGTAATTGACACCGGTACCTTGCAGTACCTGAAAAGCTTAATTATTTTAAGAAATATTATATACACATAATTATATTTAGTATATATAATACACTAGTATAAATGAAGTTAAATTTATGTGGCAATGTGGATTCTCCTGATGTTCTAAAATATTTAAATGTTTAAAAATTAATATAAGCAGTAATTATAAAATTGTTATGCTTGTTTTTATTTTAGCTTGTGTGATTCATTTCATTATTTTGTAATTGTAGCTTCTGTATCATTAGAACTTTGAAAAATATCCTAAGATACAGTAGTGTTGCAGCTCTATTTCAAAATTCACTGAAATGGTATATAGTATTTATTTAAGAGCAACTTAAATGAAGCAGTGATAAGAAGTTATCCCTTTTTAAGCCTATAATCCTATGTAATTTTGCCCATATGTAAAAAAGAATTTTATGTAAATAGTTAAACACCATATAATAATATATATAAGTTATTGATTCACAGTGAACATTGACATTATACTAGTGAACTCATGAGTATTTTCTAACTTATGGGATATTTGTTTTTCGAAAGAAAATAGAAGTAGAAAATATTTTCACAACTTGAATATGTAATTACCTATTAATATCAATTTTTTCACTACAATATTGGCTAAAATTAATATTCTTCTGTCATAATAGACCAAGGCAATTTACATTTAGTTTTCTTTGTCTTTTTTTGTTTGTTTGTTTTGTTTTATTTCCCCTTCCACTCCCCAATTACTTTATGGCATTTCAGTGCTTCAGAGAATTTAGATGAGCTCTCTTCCTCCAGTAGTTGGTTACTTAACCAGAAGCACAATAAGAAAAGGAGAAAAGACAGGACGAGATTGAAATCTCCATCCTTGACTGTCATGAATACGGCAGCCAGAACAAGGCCACTTCAGAGTTTCCACAAACGAAAACTCTACAGACTGAGCCCTACTTTTTATTGGACTCCTCAGGTAAGGCTACCTTTGGGAAAACACGAACAAAGATTTCACCATCAGTGTATTTCATATACGAGAGGATGTGGATCATACAGTTATTTAGTATAAATATATGTAGAAAACTTAAAAAGATAATTTATAAATGATATAACAGATGATGACAATATATAAGAGGGATTTAGTAATTTTTTAAACATAGCAGTATAGTCTGAAACTTGTCACATCCCCAGTTTTTTTAAATCCACTATTATGCTTAAACTAATTTGAAGGAAAGTTAAATGTCAAGGTGATTTTTTTTTTTTTTTAAAGATGACCGGTAAGGGGATCTTAACCCTTGACTTGGTGTTGTCAGCACCACGCTCAGCCAGTGAGCGAACCGGCCATCCCTATATGGGATCTGAACCTGGGGCCTTGGTGTTATCAGCACCGCACTCTCCCGAGTGAGCCACGGGCCAGCCCTCAAAGTGATTTTTAGAATGTACTGATAAGAGTAATAAGGAGAAAGCAAATATACTACGTTTGTTTTATGAATATTTGCTCAGGTAAAGAAAATCTTTACAGTTGTCAATTATTTTGGAGGAAGTGACATGGCTCTCCTTTTTAGGTTTGGTATTTGTTAATCCTTCTTCTAGAACATAAGCAATGCAATTTTAGATATTCATGCTTATACTTCATACAAATAAAATACACTTCATTAAAAGCATGCATTTTGGAAAATATTTTTCATTTGTAAATAAAATGATGGACATACTTCCAGTGCCCTTCCAAACGTACTGTGATAAAGGGCAAAAATAAGTCATCTTTAGTTCTTGCTGTATGATATGCTTTTTTCCCCTATTCTTTTAGATTTCTTAATAATATATCAAAGGAAAGAAATTTTCCTTAATGCTATTATTTAATATTGACTGTTTCCGATTATTATTACATTAACTATTTAAATATATTTATATAAAAATCAAGATGTTTTGTTTCATTAGGAACCAATTTTAAGTTTTGTTTTATCAGGATCCAATTATAAATACGAATGTAGATTCTGACAAATTAGATTTTATTAAAAGACTGATTTTTACCAGTTAATAGTTCAGATATTATTAATATGATTCCTCAACTTTAAAATATTCTTTGGAAAATTGTTTTATTCCATAATTAAAAAGTTTTATCTAAATCAACCCACTAAGAAAATGATTTTTATTTAAATATTTTATATATGAAATCATATTTTATTTAATAATGTTTATTTAAAGTTGTTATAAGCAATAGATAAATAATATTTTGAAATATGATTTTGTGATTTCATAGTCAATAGTAGAATTGTCTGTCTAAAATATTTTACATATGAATATTCCATAGTATTCTGACTAAAGAAATCTGCTTGAATAATTTAGGTGGTTTGCTAGATGTTACTAAAATAATATAATGTATGCCTTAATAATGTAAAGATTGGCCTGGAAAGGTGTGAGCAACTTTAAAATTTTCAGCAAAGGAAGAAACAGGTTGTGAGGTTATCATTACTAGTGGACTTCGTAGTTTACCATATTCTAGTCACTATGCTAAGCATTTTCAGTACATTATTTTATTTAATCATCAAACATTTAACTATGAGATATTACTAATCCCATCTTCAGGTGTAGAAATTGAGGTTTAGAGAGATTAAGTAACTTGCCCAAGATTAAGTAAATGGTCCCAAGGTCACATGGCTAGTAAGCAGTAAGTCTGATTCCAAAGCCCATATTCTTACCATTACATTGATAACAAAAACAAACTGGGCCGGCC
This sequence comes from Galeopterus variegatus, assembly GCF_000696425.1. Classification (NCBI taxonomy): domain Eukaryota; kingdom Metazoa; phylum Chordata; class Mammalia; order Dermoptera; family Cynocephalidae; genus Galeopterus; species Galeopterus variegatus. Next base: position 250,615 of record NW_007726711.1, read on the forward strand.
CCGTGGCACACTCAGGAGAGTGTGGCTCTGGGAGCGCAGCGTCGCTCCCGCCGCGGGTTCGGATACTATATAGGACTGGCCGGTGTGCTCACTGGCTGGGTGCGGTGCTGGCGACACCAAGCCAAGGGTTGCGATCCCCTTACTGGTCACAAAAAAGACAAAAAAAAAAAAACTAAATCTTTTGTGTGCCTGAAATCAATAAAGACAGTATATTTGGGGGGTTATAGGGTTAGAAGAGTTAAGAAATACATCAAAAAGATGGGCTTTGAAAGATAAGCAAAGTTTTGAAAGGGTATGGGGAGAGAAATAATTTTAAGTGAATAATTGGAACAGATGAAGAAAAGTGATGGAGTATAGCAAATGACCCACCCTCAAACATTTTTTTTTTTTTTTTGGCAGCTGGCCATTATGGGGATCCAGACCCATGACTTTGGTGTTACAAGGCTGTGCTCTAACCAGCTGAACTAACCAGCCAACCCTCTAATTCCCTACTAATTCCCCAGATTCCTAGGCTAATAATTACCCACCTTTCTAAACTTAATTTAAATATCATGTCTTTCAGGAGCCTTTCTTACCACCCACAATATAAGATATATATTGTTATAGCAATATATTTTAATTTCAGCATGTGGGAATTTATCATACCATTCTATAATAATTCATTTATTTTTTTGACTTCTCTTTAAATTGTGAGTTTTTAGAGGACAGAGACTGTACCTTTGTTATGGTATGATTGTGTGTGGTACAGGGCTTTAAACAGTGCGTGTTTAATAGTATGTGCTCAGTAAATAATTGTTTAATGTGTTAAAGAATTAATGTAGTGTGGAACATAGGAAGATGTTTAAAAGGCAGTGGAGAATAGGAACTCAGGTAAATGTGTGTGTACACACATGCGTTTCCTAGATTTGCCTGCTGCAAGGGTCTAGAACAGTGATGTAATTACTCAGATGTTCTATGTATATCTATGCTGTCCAATATGGTAGTTACTAGACACGTGTAGCCAGTGAGCACATGAAATGTGGCTCACGCAATTGAAGAATTGAATTTTTAATTTATTTTTTACTAATTTTAATTTAAGTAGCCACATGTTGATAATGGTTACCAAATTGGACAGCACAGGACTAGACTCGAACTTACCCTAATAGTAATGAGTATACCTGGCACTCATATCTTGTTTTTGTTCCCCACTAAAAGGAACCAGGGATCTTTGAAGGAATGGCATATCTCCAGGGTTGGGGCAGAAAGGGTGTAATATTAGTCTGGAATATCTTAATGTTACCAGAAAGCAAGGGTGTGTTCAAAAATGATGCAGGCATGTTGAATGAACACAGGGGCTAGCTTGAAGAGGTTACTACTGGCCAAATCTGGGACTATTTAAGCATCAAAATAAGGACAGTATTAAACCACTGAAAAAAAAGGAAGTTATAAATCCATACTGCTGATAGGTAGAGAAAAGGGAGGACTTTTTCACAGTTGGATGCTGGTTAATAAATGTGAAATGAGCAGTAAAATTAGAGGATTATTTTGCAATCGTAAAGATTCATTGGACAAGAATGACCAATGGGTGATAATTCAGGATTGAGGAGGAAATTGATGAGGAGCAGGATATTTTCATGGTCTTTAAGTGTTGCTTTGTGTTGCTTTGCCCCCCACGGATTTGTCACCCCATGTCCTCTGGGTGACAGAGACGCAAAGGATTACTTAAAGCCCATCTCTTCTGAGCAGTGAGAGGCCCTGATGTGGTTAATCTCCTACTGGAACCCTCAAGCTAGAGGGATCCCTTCCTTGGGAAATTAATGCCAAATTGGGGTTCTCTTCCTGCATTTATTTTCCAGACCAGGAAGTTACAGGAAGAGAACAAAGGTGGGGTTATAGTTTAACAGTATAGGCCAGTAACTCTCAGTGAAACAAGCTAGATGACATTCCCGTAGACAATTAAGTCATCTTATCAACACAAGCTTGATCTTAGCAAACATTCCTTCTTATAGCAATTTCTCAGTATCTTTACATAACAATCAGTAACTAGTCTGTCTGAGCCAGCAACCTGCTGTGCCACAATTCTTATCTTGCAACAGAGACTTATAGCCTGAGGAAAATTTTCTGTCCTTGCAAGGTCAATATTTGAAATTGCAAGGCTTTGGAAAACCAGGCCCTGTGAAGTACATATGCTTTATAGTATATGCCACATTTAAGTATCTCCCCCCATTTGCCAGGAAGTACATAGTAACTATATAATAGAGAAACAGACAGTACTTTGCCTGAATGATCAAAATTAATGTAACCTATGAGAAGGATATAATATCACTATGTAGTATTCTGGACAGGAATGCATAACCTGAATTTAATAATGAGAAAATATCAACAAAGCCAAAATCAGAAATATGCTATTAAAAAACAACAACTTGGAGAGATGTCATCAAGATGGTGGAATAGATGGTCCCCAGCATCACTCTCCCCCACAGTCGACCAATTTACAGCTATTAAAAAGCAAAGACTGCCAACCTGGGACTGCTGGAGCTCAGGAGAAGAGGAGGAGAGACCGTGGAATTTGTGAAGGTAGGAGAAGCTGCAGTGAGAGGAAGAAACCACTCGGACTGTTTAAAGCCCCAGCCACTTCAGGGACAGCCCCGTGAGAGGCATGAAAAGCTTACCACATGGAGCAGCAGCTAGCAAAAGCCTCAGCTGAGCCCTTTGTGTGAAGTTGCCTGGAGTGTGCAGGGGAGAAGAGGGCCCAGAGCATACCATACCAGCCTCCAGGCCAGCAAAACCACTGAAGGGTTCCCATCCCATGGACTCACATAGGAGTGAGGGCCGCAGGTGACTGAAGAAAGGAACCATTCAGAGGATGGTAAGTGATTATGAGGGACCCTAGCCAGGCCACCTATGGGAAGTGTTTGGAGTGTGGGAAGTCAGCCTGGCCTGCTGCAAGAACATTGGTGTGTGGAGTGGGCAGCTGTTCTGCCTTTTGATGGGCAGAGGCCCACTCAGTAGAGACTGGTCAGGGCAATAGAACTGCAGGGTGTGAAGTTTGCTGGAAAAACTTAGTCCTGGGCTAGAATTTCCACACTGTTCAGGTGTATCTGACCTTACAAGACCTGGAAGAGATTAAAAGGCTGACAATTAATATCTGATCTGCACAAAAGGCCTTCCCCAGAGAATCAGTGGCAATTTAGCACAACCACAGAGCTCAAGTGCTGGGCCCCACAGGAAGTTCCCCCAATTTTTGGAATTAACCAAAACTACACACCAGAGACACAGCTTTGATATTAACCAATAAAGGTCTAACAGCACCAAAGAACACCTATAAAACCTAGAAGAGGTAGCAGTTTCCTCAGATGCCCAGCCATCCTTGTAAAGACACAAAGATCAAGAAAGAACAGAGAAATAAGACACCAACAAAAAAAACATATGAAGCAACAGTAATGGACCCAGAGAAACAGCAGATTTATGAAATGTCTGACAGATAATTCAGAATAACCCTCTTAAGGATGTTCATGGAGTCACAAAAACATACAGAAAGAAAATTGAATGATATCTGCAAAGCATTCCAGGAGCAGAATAAGAAACTTGACAAAGGAATTGAATCAATTAAGAAAAAATAGAAATTCTAGCAATAAAGAATACATTATCTGCACTGATAAACATGACAGAAGGCTCCAACATCAGACTTAATCAAACAGAGGAAAGAATCAGTAAGCTTGAAGATAGAACATATGAAATTAACAAATAGGAGCAATAAGAAAAAATGAAACAGAAATACAGCAAATATGGGACTCCCTCAAGTGAAATAACTTCCATATAATTGACATACCCAAAGGAGAGGATAAAGGAAGAGATGTTGAAAGCATATTCAAGAAAATAAAGGCTGAAAAATTCCCAACTATAGAGAAAGATGACAGCATCCAGGTACAGGAAGCTTAGAAGTCACCAACCCAATTCACTCCTAGGAAGAACACCCCAAGGCACATCATAATCAAATGATCAAAAACCAAAGACAAAGAACACTGAGCAGCAAGAGAAAAGAAACATAATATTCAGTGGAGGCCCAATACATCACTCAGAGGACTTCTCTGTAGAAACCCTACAGGCCAGAAAAGAATGAGATGATACATTCAGGGTGCTGAAGGAAAAAGAATGTCAGCCAAGAATTTTTTATCCAGCAAAACCAACCTTCAGATATGGAGGAGAAGTCAAGTCTTTCCCAGACAGACAAAGCTAAGGGAATTCATCACTACTAGTCCTGCATTACATGAAATGCTAAAAGGAGTTCTTCAGTCTCAAAGAAGATGACTCTAAAGAACAGCAAGAAATCATATGAAGGTATATAATTCATTAGTAAAGTAAGTTTACAGACAACCTCAGAATACTCCAGTTTCATAAGGGTGGTGAGTAAGCTGCTTACATCCTTAGTATGAAGACTAAAGGACAAACCTAACAAGACACTAACATATACAACAACTGTGTAAGAGATAGCCAGTATTAAAAGATGTAACTTGAACAACAAATTGTCAAAAAGTGTCGGGGAGGGGTACAGGGAATGATGCCAAAATGTCATTGGCTTTAGAATTTTTTTTCTTTTTTCTTAGATATCAAACTCAAGTTATTAGTCTAAAATAATCTGTTATAACTATAGCATGTTTTTTAAAGCCTCATGCTAACCATAACACAAAAAGTTTTAAGAGATGTGCTAAAAGTAAATAGCAAGAAATCAAAATATACTGCTAGAGAAAACCACTCAATCACCAAGGAAAACAGTAAGATTGGAAAAAAGGTACCAGGATCAACAAAACCACCAGGAAAAAAGCAAGAAAATGGCAGTAACAAGTCCCTGTATAACAGTAATAATTCTAAATGTAAATAGATTAAATGCCCCAATTAAAAGACACAGAGTGGCTTGATGGATTATAGAACAACAACCGATAATATGCTGCCTACAAGAAACTCACTTCACCTGTAAAAGACACACACCATCTGAAAGTGAAGGTATGGAAAAAGATATTTCATGCAAATGGAAACCAAAAATGAGCAGGAGTAGCTGTACTTGCATCAGATAAAATAGACTGTAAGCCAAGGAAAGTAAAAAAAGAAATAAATAAGAAAGGTCATTATATAATGATAAAGGTATCAATTCAACAGTGGATATAACAATTCTAAATGTATATGCACCCAGCTCTGGAGCACCAAGTTATATAAAGCAGTTACTACTAGAACTAACAGGAAAAGTAGACTCCAACATAATAATAGTTGAGGACTTTAACACCATGCTTTCAGCAAAGGACAGATGATCCAGACAGAAAATTAACCAGGAAACATCAGAATTAATCTCCACTCTAGGTCAGCTTGATCTAATGGACATTTATAGAACATTTCATCCAACAGCTGCAGAATAAACATTCTCATCAGCATATGGAACAGCTGTTATGGGAAACAGTATGGAGGTTCCTCAGAGGACTAAAAATAGCTATCCCACTACTGGGCATATACCCAAAGGAAATGAAGTCAATATATCAAAAAGATACCTGCACTCTCATGTTCATTGCAATGCTATTCACAATAGCCAAGAGATGGAATCAACCTAAATGCCATCAATGGATGATGGATTAAAAAACTGCAGTATATATCTGTAATGGAATACTATTCAGCTGTAAAAAGAAATGATATCCTGTCATTTGCAGCAATATGGATGGAACTGGAAACCATGAATAATGGTTACCAGAGGAAGGGAGGGGAAGAGGGAGGGAGGAGAAGGGGTGAAGTAACAGATACAGAACTATACTATCTACCCTAAGAGAATCACTGTGTGGTATATGCATGTATTGAAACAACACATGGTACCCCACAAATATGTACAAGTACATGTTAAAATAAAAAAACAACCAACAACCTGCCAGTATTCTTTTAAAAATGTCGATGTAATGAAAGCTAAAAAAAAGCCAAAGAATTGTTCTAAATTGAAAAAGAGCCTAAAAATAGTTAAATGACTATATGATCCAGAACAGAATTTTTTTGGAAGGAAAAAAAATATTATTGGGGCTATTGAAAATCCTGGACTATGGATAGTAGATTAGTCAAAAATATTTTATCAATGTCGAATTTGTTAAATGTGGTGACTATTTTGCAGTTATGTGAGAAAATATTCTTATTCTGGAAAATACACATTGAAATATTAAGAGGTAAAGGGGCTAAGGCATCCATTGCATGTAATAAATTAACTCCTCTTCTATGCATCAAGAATTGTACTAGCTATGTCCCATCCTTGGGAGAATTGAGAAAATAATTATTTAAATCATTTTCTGTAGCACTTAACAATTTAGTATAATAACAGTTGCAGAAAGGGCAATGGAGAGAAGTGGCAGTCTTCTGGTAGTAGGTAGGATATTGCAAATGGTTGCTCATCACTCTCACTGCAACAACTGAGAAAAAATGTATAAATTATTTTTTAAAAATCCTAGTATTAAAGACATTAGTGAGACTAACGGTTTCAACCCCAACTTCTAAAGAAATTGGAAGTCATCACTCCTGTCCTTACAGCAAGAAGAAGGTGAACAAATTGGAAGTCAGCACCTTTCATAGGTCCATTAGAGTTAAGGTTGCAGGGCAGATTGCCACCTTGAAATATGAAGAGAGGGGCAAATCCAAAGTCGGAGCCAAGATCTACTTACCTGGAGCACAAGCTACAACAACCATAAATTAACTGGTAGGAATTCTTAAATGGTAATTTTGACTAATTGCTTGAGGCTGAGTATTAACTAGCTTGAGAGTGAGAAACTCTTGGGGAACATAGACTTGGGAGGGCCCCATACTTCCATGGACTTTACCTGCAGGCACCATACTAGGTTTTCAGAGCGAAGAGCCAAGAAGGATCCCTAGTGGCTCTAGAATGGAAGGGGAAGAGAAACCATTGTGAAATAAGCCTATTAATAAATAAATTAATAAATTAACTATTAATTAATTAACTCCTCTTCTATAGATTTCTTCTGTAACAAAGGCCTACTCTTCAGGGGAAAAGACTTTACCCCTGAGCCTTATACCATCTGCAGGAAGAGCATTTCTTCCATGTCTACTACCTATACCCTTCTCTTACCTGAGTAGTGGGGGTGAAAAATAAGAAACATTTGTTAGGTCACAGCTCAGGGACACAGATGCACTAAAAAGCTGAAATTTAATCATAAGATTGTAAAATGCTTACCTTTCCCCACACTTTACTCCCACACCAGCAGGGTCCTACTAAAATAACAGTGGGTTACAGCTGCAAGGCATAGACTCTCTGAGGATGAGTACATAAGGAAGTCATAAGTCAACGGAGAAACAAAGACAAGGACCCTAGAGGAATCTTCAGTCTCTGGCACCTAAAGCTGCAGAAAACATTAAACATAGCCCAACTCTTAGCCTGGTTAACATAACAGCATGGTAAAGGCTTGTTTACTTTAGGTTCTACTACATGATATATCATGTTCCCCTGTCAGCAAAAAATTACAAGACATGCTAGGAAGAAAAAACACTTTGCAGAGACAAAGCAATTACTAGAATCAGGCTCAATATGACAAAGATGTTGGAATTATCAGACAAATATCTTAAATAAATATGATTAATATGTTAAGAGATTTAATGGATAAAGTAGAAAACATGCAAGAATAGATGGGTAGTGTAAGCAGAAAGATGGAAAATATTAAGAGCAATCAAAAGATGAATGCTAGAAATCAAAAACACTAACCTAAATCAAGAATGCCTTTGAAGGGATCATCAGTAGTCTGGACACAGCCAAGTTTATCAGCAAGCTTAGATAGGTCAATAGAAACTTCACAAACTGAAGTGCAAAAGAACATCAAGAATATTTGGGGACAATTTCTGATGATGTATCAGATATGTAATTGTAATACCAGAAGGATAGAAAGAAAGAAAGGAGCAGAAGAAATATTTGAGGTTAATAATGGATGAGAATTTTCCAAAATCTGTGTGAAGCACCAAACCACACAACTAGGACACTCAAGCAGGAGAAAATCAAGCAGGATAAATGCCCCCAAAATATATACTTAGGCATAACATATTCAAACTGCAGAAGACCAACGACAGAGAAAATCTTGAAAAAAGCCAGAGAAAAACATCTTAGGAGAACAAGAGTAAGAATTACAGCTGACGTCTCATCAGAAACCATGCAGGCAAAAAGAGAGGAGAGTGAAATACTTAAAGTGTTGAAAAACAAAACCAAAATAACTGCTATAGTAAGCAGAATTGTGTCTCCCCCTCCCTGCATAAGATATGCTTATGCCCTAACTTCTGATACCTAGGAATGTGACAATTATGAGTTGAATTGTGTCCTCAAAACTCATATACTGAAGTCCTAAACCCCCGTACCTCAGAACGTGACCAAATTTGGAAATAGGATTGTTGCAAATGTCATAAATTAAAATGAGGTGATTAGTGTGGGCCCTAATCCAAATATGACTGGTGTCCTTGTAAAAAGGGGGAATTTGGACACAGATGCATGCATACAGGTGAATGCCACATGAAGAGGAAAGCTGAGTTCAGAATGATATAAGCCAAGGAACAACAAAAATTGGTAATAAACCCCAGAAGTTAGAGGAGGCATGGAACAGGTTCTTTCTCCCAGTCCTCAAAAGAAACTAATCTTGCCAACATCTTGATTTGACTTCTAACCTTCAGAACTATGAAACAGTAAATTTCTGTTATTTAACCACTTTGTTTTGGTACTTTGTTATAGCAGACCTAGCAAACTAATAAAGTGAACTTATTTGTTGATGGCGTCTTTGCAGGTGTAATTAAGGATCTTGAGATAAGATCATTGTAGATTTAGGATGGGCCCTAAGTCCAATGACTGGTGTCCTTATAAGAGAAAGGAGAGAGAGATTTGAGACACAGAGAAGGTGGCTATGTGAAGATGAAGGCAGAGATGGAGTTATACTGCCACAAGTTGAAGAATACCAGGAGCCACAGAAGCTGAAAGAGGCAAGGAAGCATTCTTCCCTAGAGCCTTCAGAGAGAGTGTGGCCTTGCCAACACCTTAATTTCAGACATCTGGCCTCCAGAACTGTGAGAGAATAAATTTCTGTTGCTTTAAGCCATCCAATTTATGATAATTTGTTATAGCAGCTTTAGGAAACTAATACATTGTTTCATATCAGGAAGTAGGGTGATGCTGTAACAAATACCTGAAATTGTGGAAGTGGCTTTGAAATTGGGTGTTGGGTAGAGGCTGAAAGAATTTTAAGGTGCATGATAGGAAAAGCCTAGATTCTCATGAGAGCTCAGAAGGAAGTGAGGCAGATGAAAGACAAAGCTGCTGTCGCCTTAGAGAATACAGATATTGTCATGAACAGAATGCTGCTAGAAATATGAATGTTAAAAGTGCCATTGGTGTGGTTTCAGAAGGATATGAGGAGTATGTTATTGGTAAAGGGAGGAAAGAGGATTCCTGTTATAAAGTGGTAGAAAACTTGGGTGAATTATATTCTACTGTGTGGTGAAAAGTAGAACTTTAAGCAATGAACTTGATATTTAGCTGAGGAAATTTCCAAGTGAAGTGTGGGATTTACAATCTGGTTTCTCCCTTGCTGCTTACAGTAAGATCTGAGAGGAAAGAGATAAATTGAGTAAGGAACTGTTAAGAAAAAAGAACCAGAACTTGATGACTTGGAAAATTCTTAGCCTATTACAAAAAATGACAGAGCATGCTCTGGAGAGAACTCAGAATGTGAACAATTTTTGCTGGGAAGATTAGGTGTATATACAACTCATACAGCCAATCAACCACCTCAGCAGAAGCCAGGAATAGAGATGGGTTTCCATAGAAAGAATCTTGAGAGAACCCTCTTGTCTAATGACATGAATCCTCTTTACATACATGGGAGTCCCACAAGGTTTTTGAGAATTTTATACCAGCAGAAACACTACAAGCTTAGACAGAGTGGGGCAGAGACTACACAAAATGAAAGAAGGCTGTTGGACCCCTAAAATTTTACAGACAGGAAATGGACTGATAGAACTACTCAGTTGCAAACATGTATATTTGGTCTTCTGCACCAGTGCATTCTCCATCCGTGGACTTGACCAACTGTGTATTGAAAATATTCAAAAAATAAAAATAATAATGCAACAATAAAAATACAAATTAAAAAACCAATATAACAGTATAAAAAACTATACTATTTACATATTATTTACGTTGTATTAGGTGTTGTAAGTAATCTAGAGACGATTTAAAATGTACTGGAGGATGTGCATAGGTTATATGCAAATACTATGTCATTTTATATAAAGGACTTGAGCGTCTATGGATTTTAGTATCCACAGGAGGTCTTGGAACCAATCCCTCACATATACTGAGGCACAGCTATACTACCCTTCAATAAAAAGGAAGGTGAATATAAGTGTGAAAGGAAAACAGTAAAGCTTTTAGAAGAAAACATAGGAAAATATTTTCCTATTCTTGGGGTAGTTGACTTCTTCAACTGATACAAACATCACTAATCAGAAAAGATTGTTAATTTGGGCTTTGTTAAAATTATGAACTTATTTTCATCAAAGACATCAAGTCAATAGGGTATACACTAAGTGAAGACATTTGCAATATGTATATATCCAACAAAGATTTTCTTTCCTGAACATACTCAATTATAGTCAGCCCATCATATCCATGGATGGGTTCCACATCCATGGTTTCAAGCAACCAAGAATTGAAAATATTTGGGAAAAAATCATGTCTGTATTGAATATGTCCAGACATTTTTTTCTTGCCATTATTTCTTAAACAGCGCAGTATAACAACTATTTACATAGTGTTTATATTATATTAGGTATTATAAGTAATCTAGAGATGATTTAAAGTATACAGGAGGATATGTATAGGTTATATGCAAATACTGTATACTGTACCATTTTATATCAGGGACTTTAGTATCAGTGTATTATGGTATCTGAAAGAGGTCCTGGAAGTAATCCTCCATGGATACCATGGGACAATTATATAAGTTTTTTTAAATGCCTAAAAAAAAAAAAAAAGAAAAGAAAAAGAAAGCCTAATTAAAAATGGGCATAAACACAGAGGTGTGTGCTTTAAAATGATTAAAATGGTAAATTTTGTGTTGTATGTATTTTACCACAATAAATATTTTTCATTTTATTTATTTATTTATTTTGTTAGTAAATACAAGGATCAAATCCCAGACCTTGGTGTTATCAATACCATGCTCTGACCAACTGAGTTAACTGGCAAGCAAAAATTTTTTAAATAAAACAATACTCATAAGACTTGAACAGTTCTTTTGTAAAAGAGGATATACAGATGGCCAACAGACATGTGGAAATGTGTTCAAAATCATCACTCATCAAGGAAATACAATTAGAACTACAATGAGGTACCACTACATACATCTGTTCCTATGACCCAGCAATTCCACTCTTAGGAACTTACCCAAGAGTAATGAATACACATGTACACAAAAATGCTTGTATAAGAACCTTTGTATTAATAAGTGTTCTCCAGAGAAATAGACCAATAGGATATATAGAGATAAATAAGAGGAGATTATGGGAATTGGCTCATGTGATTATGGAGGCCAAGAAGTCCCATGATATGCCATCTGCCAGCTAGGGAACCAGGAAATCTAGTGGTATAATTCAGTCCAAGGCTGAAGCCCTGGAACCTAGAACCAGGAGAAACTGGTATAAGTCCTAGAGTCCAAACGTTGGAGAACCAGGAGCATTGATGCCTGAGGGTGGGAGAAGATGGATGTCTCAGCTCAAGAAGAGAGAGAAAATTCACCCTTCTTCTGCCCTTTTATTCTATTATTTGTGCCCTCATCAAATTGGATGATACCTGTCCACATGGTTGAGGGTAGGTTCTCCTTACTCAGTCTGCTTATTCAAATGCTAATCTTTTCCAAAAACACCCTCACAGACACACCCAGAAATGAGCTATCTGGGCATCCCTTAGTCCAGTCAACTTAGCACCTAAAATTAACCATAACAATGCTGCTCATAACAAATTACTCATTAAAGCCCCAAACAGAAAGCAGTCTAAATGCCAATCAGCAGAACTGTGGTATGTTCATAAAGCAGTAAAAAGGATGGTCTACTGATAAGACAACAAAGATGTATCTCCCAGACAATATGTTGAGTGAAAGAAAAGTGTATATGTTCTAGATGAGAAAAGACAAAACATATCAGTGGCAATAGAAATTAGAATTGTGTTTGCTTCCCTTTGGGGCAGCAGTGGTGGTGGGGCAGAGATTTACCAGAAAAGGGCACAACCAAAGTTTCTGAATTGTTAGAAATGCTTCATATCTCGACTGTGGTGGTAGTTACCAGATATATATGAGTGTACTTCAAAAAGTTTGTGGAAAAATAGAATTAAAAGATAATATAAATCTTTCCATGAACTTTTTGAAGTACCCTCTTAACGTAGGTAGACATTCATCATGCTGTATATCTTCTTCACCATAGAAGTGGGCATGTGTCCCATGTTACACAGCAGCCTATTCCCTCTTGTTTTGGTCATTTATTATTGCATAACAAACCTTCCCAAAACTTGGTGGTTTAAAAACATTTAATATTATCTTTCATTATTTTGTGGATTATCTAAGCAGTTATTCTTCCAGTCTTGCCTTAGATCTTTCAAACAGTTGTAGTAAGATGGTGACTGGGGCTAAAGTTGTAGTAAGATGGTGACTGAGGCTTCAATGTGCTGGAATAGCTGGGCTTCTTTCCCTCTCCATGTAGTCTCAGGGTCTTTCCATGCCTTTCTGTGTGGTCTGTCAACATGGTTTCTTTTTATTTGGTTAGGTGGTTTGTTTTGTTTTTGTTTTTTGGGTGGTTTTTTTTTTTTTTGTCGAGTGGCCAAAAAACACATGGTTTCTTTAGCAGGGAAGTCAGACTTCTTCTATTGTGGCCCAGGCTCTGAAAATATAGAAGCCGGTAGTAATTCTTAAGACTAAGTCCTATAATTAACACAGTGCTCTTCTGTTGAATTTACTGATTAAATTGAGTCAGTGTGTGATTTAATATGCTAGGGACAATGCAAGGGCAAGAATACTGGGAGACATAGTTCATCAGGGCCATCATTGGGAAGTAGCTACTACAGTCCATCTTTTGGTTACCAATTATTGATATCTCTTTCATAAGTAAAAACCATATAATCTCTTTCTCCCAAGACTTTTCTCCCAATGTCTTTTTTTATTATTATTGGTTATGAATATTCATGAGATACAAGGCTGATTGTCACCCCTTGTGCCCGTGATGTGGGTGCCGGATTCAAACTGGCTGTATACCCATTACCACAAATTGGATTTGTACCCCATATCCCCCACCCAATTCTCCCCAACCTCCCTCCCCGTTCCCCCTTCTCCCCCACTCCACTTTGTAGCCCATAGATTGTTCTCTTCCTCTGCAAGTCCAATGCACTACTGTGGTCTTTCTTTCCTTCCTTCTTTCTCTCTTAACTCCCACTTATGAGTGAGTACATGTGGTATTTATCCCTCTGTGCTCTGCTTATTTCACTCAACATAAATTTCTCCAGGCTCATCCATGTTGTTGCAAATGGAAGTATTTCATTCTTTTTTATGGCAGAGTAGTATTCCATGGTGTATATATACCACAGTTTCCTTATCCAATCATCCATCAGTGGACATTTAGGTTGGTTCCATGTCTTGGCTATTGTAAGCAGAGCTGCAATGAACATGAGAATGCAGGTATCTCTTCAACATGATGATTTCCATTCCTCTGGGTATATACCCAGAAGTGGGATTGCTGGATCATTATGGAAGGTCTATCTGTAGTTGTTTGAGAAACCTCCATACTGTTTTCCATAGTGATTATACTAATTTACAGTCCCACCAACAGTGTAGGAGTGTTCCCTTATCCCCACACCCTCACCAGCATTTGTTATTCACCATCTTTTTGATTATAGCTAGTCTAACTGGGCTGCGGTGGTAACTCGGTGTAATTTTAATTTGCATTTCCCTGATGACTAGTGATGTTGAGCATTTTTTCATGAACTTGCTGTCCGTTTGTATGTCTTCCTTTGAAAAATGTCTCTTCAGCTCCTTTGCCCATTTTTTAATTGGGTTATTTGTTTTTTTTCTATACAATTGTTTGAGTTCCTTGTATATTATGGATATTAATCCCTTATCAGATGCACAGTTAGCAAAAATGACTCCCACTCTGTGGGTTGTCATTTCACTCTGTTGATTGTTTCCTTTGCTGTGCAGAAGCTTTTCAGTTTGATATAGTCCCATTTGTTTATTTTTTCTTTCGCTGCTTGTGCTTTCAGGCTCCTGTTCATAAAGTCTGTGCCCAGACGTAGTTGCTGGAGTGTTTCACCTATATTTTCCCTTAGTAATTTTACAGTTTCAGGTCTTATAGTTAAGTCTTCAATCCATTTTGAGTTGATTTTAGTGTATGGTGAGAGATGCATATCTAGTTTCATTCTTCTGCATGTCGATATCCAGTTTTCCCAGCACCACTTTTTGAAGAGGCAGTCTTTTCCCCAATGTAGATTTTTGTTGTCTTTGTCCAATAGCAGATGGCCATAAGCCTGAGGGGTGATTTCTAGGTTCTCAATTTTACTCCACTGGTCTGAATGTCTATTTTTATTTTTATTTTTATTTTTATTTTATTTTATTTATTTATTTTTTTGTCTTTTTCCGTGTCCGGCAACGGATCGCAACCCTCAGTGTTGCCCCCGTACCGGACCGGGGACCGGCAACGGGATCGCAACCCTTGGCGCTGCTCCCGCGCCTCGCTCAGCCAGTGAGCGGGAACCGGTCTGTATGTGGGATCCGAACCCTCGGGCGGGAGCGCCGCCGTGCTTCCCAAGCGGCGCACTATCCAGTGCGCCACCGGGCCGGCCCCTGAATGTCTATTTTTATACCAGTACCACACTGTTTTGGTTACAATAGCTTTGTAGTATAATTTGAAGTCAGGTAGTGTTATGCCTCTAGCTTTATTTATTTTGCTCAGGATTGCTTTGGCTATTCAGGGTCTTTTGCTGTAAACTATTCTCCCGAACTCATCCTACGAGGCCAACATAACTCTGATACAAAAACCAGATTAAGACACAACAAAAAAAGAAAATTACAGGCCAATATCCTTGATGAACATAGATGCAAAAATCCTCAACAAAATATTAGCAATCAGAATACAGCAACACATTAGGAAATTATACACTGTGATCAAGTGGGATTCATCTAGGGATGCAAGCGTGGTTCAACACATGAAAGTCAATAAATGTGATATATCACAACAACAAACTCAAGGACAAAGACCATATGATTATCTCAATAGATGCTGAAAAAAAGCATTTGACAAAATTCAACACCCCTTCATGATAATGACTCTCAACAAATTAGGCATAGAAGAAAAATATCTCAACACAATAAAAGCTATTTATGACAAGCCCACCTGCCAGTATCATTCTGAATGGGGAAAAACTGAGGGCTTTTCCCTTAAGAACAGGAAAAAGAAAGGGATTCCCACTCTCTCCACTACTATTTAACATAGTACTGGAGGTACTAGCCAGAGCAATCAGGCAAGAGAAAGAAATAAAGGGAATCCAGATAGGAAAAGACGAAGTCAAACTGTCTCTATTTGCACATGACATGATACTGTATATAGAAAAACCTAAATACTCTATCAAAAAACTCCTTGAGCTGGTTAGTAATGTTGCAGGATACAAAAATAAATTCCCCCAAATCAGTTGCATTCATATACTCAAATAATGAACTAACAGAAAGAGAAATAAAGAAAGTAAGCCCATTTACAATTGTCACAAAAAATAAATAAAATACCTAGGGATCAATTTAACCAAGGAGGTGAAAGACCTCTACAGTGAGAACTACAAACCACTTCTGAAAGAAATTAAACAAGACAAGAAAAGATGGAAAGATATTCCATGCTCTTGGATTGGAAGGATTAACATTATGAAAATGTCTATACTATCCAAAGCTATCTACAGATTGATTCAATGCAATCCCTATCAAAATACCAATGACATTCTTCAAAGAAGTGGAAAAAACAACCTTACCTTTCATATGGACCCCTAATGTCTTATCCCATTATATTGTTAGTCTCAGGCTTAATGTCTTGGATCTCAGCATCTGGAATTGTGTCCAGGTACCTGAACTGAGACTTTTTAAGTGTGGCTCTTTTCAGGTGTGGTTCTTTGGGTTAAGCTCCTCAAGTATAGTTCCTTTAGATCAAAAGTCTTGTGAACTAAAGTTGTCAGTTATTTGCTCTTCACATACCGAGCATACAGTAGTGAGACAACAATAATCAGAATAGACACTTCTCAGACAGGGAGAAATGGGAGGCATAGAGCAGTTTTGAAATACAAGTAGGCACATGTGGCAGGTTTGTTGATGAGGGTCTGTACATCTGGAAATGGTTCTTTGTATCTGTTGGCTCTGCCCTCTGGGTTCTTGGCTCCATTCTGAATCATCTTTCCTTTTCCACAAAAAGGGGCCCCTGTTTGCACATGTGTTTTCTCAGCCTGCTTCCTGCCTGTAGAAGGCTAAGGACTCAGAGGGCTTTTCATTTTGAACTGTCTCTGTCACAGTCCAAATTTAAGTTTTAAAACCTTGTGGGTTTCTTATGTGCTGCATTAAATTAAACTCCATTGGACAAAAGTCAAATCTCTTCAAAACAGGCCTTTCTCTATATTGGGTTTTATGTGAGGCTGCTGTGGGACAGTGCCCTTAAAGTACTTAGAAGCCCATTTTTCTAGCAGAGATCATTGAGGCACACCTTCAAAAATCTTAGAATCCCTCGTTTAGATGCCAGGATCTATGAATATGCCTCAAACCTTACTGAGGCCTTAACAAAGAGTCTTTTAACAGTCTCATCCTTGAGATCTTGACACTGGGGCCACAGTTGGACTGGCAGTTCTCTGGGTTTGATCTTTGCACTGATATTATTTCTTCCTGGGATGACATTTTGCTGTCTGGAGTAGCTGAAAATGGGAAACAGTCTTATTTTTGAACTTAGAAAGTCTTGGTCCTATTCTATAAATTCTACTTGAAAACCTAACAGCTTTTTTAGTTCATCCTATTTCATCCATGCTTAATATAGGCAATTCAATGAAACTATTTGTCACTTTGAACATTCTGCCTAGAAACCTCCTTAGCCAGACCTATAAGTTCATTATGTACTCTTTCTATCCTCCAAATTTTTGTAGGCAACTGTTACACTAATTGTTCTCCCAGAACAATGAAACGAAAGAAATAGGAATATACAGATTGGAATAATTATTTAGAATCATTATTTGCAGAGGTTATGATCCCTTTGCTGGACAGGATTAATAAAAAGCATAAATTAGTATGTACTTTTACTTGATTTTGCTCTTTTACAATTCTAGTTTCCAGTGAGGATGTCAGATAATAATAACAGCTAACATTTATTAAGCAAATTATCATGTGCCAGGCACTGTTTTAACTTCTAAGTGCTTTACATGTATTTCTTATTTAACATTCATACCCCATTTTATTTGGGGAAAATGAAACACAAACTGGAATGAAAAAAATGCACATACTTAGCACTATTTAAGTGAATATATAAATATGAGTTTGACAGTTTTCTCTTAAGTGTTGCTGAGTCTTAACACTACTTCTTTCACAAGCTTGAGTAAAACATGATTTGAATCTTTTATAGTAGTTTCATACTGTTTCTTCCTTTGAAATCTCAGACCATATCAACAATTGTTAAAACGTCACATGTTTTCTAAGGCTCTCTTATTCTTCTAGCTCAATCACATCTTTTACTGTCTACTTATTCCTTACTGGAACACTTTTCTTACAGAACCTATGCTTTTTATGCTTGATAATGTTGCTTGACCTACCCAGAGTAGAGATGTATCTTTAGATCCAGGAACATACACTGGCAACCATAAATAAGATATGAAAACATTCTTCAGAATAATTCTGTAGTATAATTCTTAAAATTTAAATGTGGCTAATAGCATTCTTTAAAATAAAATTTCACTTGCAATTAAGAATTAAAGAAAAAATGTTTTTCTGACCATAATATCCTTCTTCAGCCCCTTCTTGATACTCTGTATTCCCAATTACCACGCAACCTTAGGCCCTACACTGTTGGCATCTCAGTCTTAGGTAAGAGAAGCAACCCTGAACAACTCCTGACAAGGGGAGTTCTCTGTTGTGCTGGGAAATGAGCACAGAGGCTTCTGGCATCCAAGGTTAGAATTCCCAATACAGTGTTCTGTAGAAGCAGGTTGTGGGTGATTGGGCATATAAATATACTTTGTATAGGAAGCTAATTATAACAATAATTCTATTTTAAAGTAGGGTAGTGGCTTATTTTAAGATTTTAATTAATAAAACTAAATATTTGATAAGTCAAGATATTTATTCAATCAGTCAGAACAGAGGTTATTTTATATGAAATTGATAAAAGTAAGGATAATTGATTGGGAGTGGGGATAGGAGGTATGGGAAAGCCCAGAACTGTATTTGATCATGTTCTCAGCCATCTTTCTCTGTATTGGGGAATGGTGATAGTGGTGACTACTTCTTCCCTATTAATACCTGCAGCCCCTAAGCATAATTGTAAGTTGCTGTAATGTAAATATCAGGAACATGACTTGAACAGAATTTTTAAATAAATGAAACTTTATTTGCAGGACTTTCACTTGTCTTCTATTCTCTCCCTCATGGTGTTCCCCAGCCCCTCTGGTATGTAGTATTCTTTTGTAAGCTTCCTGCTTACCCATAGTATTCTTATTTTTTTCTTTTCCTTTCCTTGTCTCTATGCAACTGTAACTAACCTATTTTGTCCTTGGCGTCCTAGGTAACCTAGGTGACCTGCTAATTACTGGTAAACTATTTACCAATGATACCATCACTCTGGAGAATGCTATTTGCATTTTGAGAAGCTGGTCCTGCCAAGTTAGTGAATTAACTATAAAATAGTCTCATTAAGATTATGAAATATTGGGTGGACAACTATTTTGAGCAAGAGAATTTTTTTCATTGGTCATTAATTTTAACATGTAATCCACAAGCCATTTTATTATGTTTATCAAAACAGCTGTAGTAGACCTTACAAATTTACAAATTCAAATAAACTTTAGGAATGAGTATTATAACCTTTATGAAATAAGGCAGAACTATTCCTGTTTTAATTTTTGTTCATCTGAGTTCTTTTGTATATCTCCTATGGCAAATTTCAAAAGTAGTGTTTCTAGGTATTCTATAGTCAATCTCATCATTGTTAATTCATAGATTATTAAACCATCCAGCATTATGATTTAATAAAATAAATTTTATTGTATAATTTATGGGATATATAATACAAATTCCATTTTAAGGTTTTCATTTTCTTTTTAAAATGTGAAATGATTATGTTTGTAAACTTTGTTTCTGTGAATACAGGCTACTTTCCTGAGCGAACAATATAAAATGTTCAAAGAAAAATAGTGAGATGGTCATACAGAAATTTAAAATCCTGTTGGGGAAACAAGGCACAAACAAATGCAAATTAAATTTCAACACAAGAGTCCTAGATAATATTCTCTTCTACACTGAGGGCAGGAAAAAGAAAAATATGAATTGAGGTAACAAATAATGAGACTGAAATAGAAAATAGGTTAATTCCGATGTGTGGGAGGTATCTGATTAAATGAGGAAAAGGAAGTGAACTAATGGTCACTTAAGTAGTATTCTTATATTACTGGGAAGCCAAACTCTTCCTTTTCCATGCCATACATACTTCAACTTTACCTATTGGAGCATTTGCTTTAGACAGTGCAAAGTATCTTGGTTGAGGATTTCCTTACATTGATGCAACAATTCTGTACTCCAGGGACTTTTATGGGTTGACTTGGAGAGATCAAATTATAGCATGTATAACATTATTTCTATGAGAAAATATGCTTTATGTAATTGTAGATAAATCTGGAAGTTACCAGATTTTAAAGAATCTAAGTTATTTCTTATAGGCAGGCAGCACATTTTAGTGGTTTTATGCATGAGTTCTTGTAGACACACTGGATTAAAATCCCAGTTCTACTTCTTAATAATAGTGTGCAGTATTGTACAAATTACTCACTGCCATGTTTTCCCCATCCATAAAAATAGAGATACCTTCACATGGCCACATGAAACTGGAGGGTCAGCTATGCTGGAAGAAGCTGGCCTCACTCATTCATCTGGCAGGTGGTGCTGGCTGTTGGCTTAGTTCTCCTCCTTGTGGGCTGTCATGCTACGTGAGATAGAGTGACTTCCTTTCATGGAACCTCAGGACAGTGCTCCAAGATGACAAGGAGGAAGTTACAACCCTCTCAAAGCCGAGGCCGCAGATCTCGAACAGCATCATTTCTACTGCATTCTGTAGAACAAAGCAAGTCACTTGACCAACCCAGATACAAAGAGATGGAGAAATAGACACCACATCTAGAAGGGAGTTGAAACAAAGGGGCACATGTACAGGGATAGGAGGAATTTGTGACCATTACCATTAAGCAGTCTTTTACTTGTAGTCTCCTTTGGGGCATGTGGGTAACCCCAAAGTAAGACATTAGCTTAATAAAGCAATGAAGGAAAAAAAATTAAGACTATCTTATAGAGTTGTGCTGATATTTAATAAGAAACACATTTGAAAATTACTTAGCCCAATGCCTGGCATATAAGTCCTCATCAGATATAAATGATGATGACAATGATAATGGTTCAATGATTAGGACAACACCAGGGGAATCAGTGGTGGTTTTGGTATAGATGAGTGAACAGATGAAAGTATTATTTTTGAAAGATTAACTTGGTGCCATTGAACAGGACAAATAGCATTTGGAAGAGATTGGAGAAACAGAAACTAGTTAAGAGGCTATTATAATAGACTAGTTGTAAGGTTATGAAGAATTGGAGTGAATGTAGTGGAATGAAAGTACAGATGTAAAAAAACATTTTGATGAATAAATAACTAGTTGTCTTATTTGATATGGTTAAAGAAAAGTTTTTCAAGATAAGAGGAAGATAAAGAGACACAGCAAATTATAGTATTGCTGAGTTCACTTTGTAAAATGTCCAAGTCAAGTCTTAATAGCAATATTTATATTAGCGATTAAGAAGCAGTAGAACATGAGTCACATCTGGCTATAAACTTAATGTCATCTGATTCATAATTATATAAATTCCATTGTGAAGTGGATGAGAGAAACATTTTATATCTCTCTTTCAGAACTCAGACAAAGCCTAAATCAGATGCTTTAAATGTGAGTGGTCCTCAGTTATATGTGTTTTCTCTATGGCCCATTCTTTTTTATGTAGTGTATTAATTCTTTAAAGTCACTGAGGAAAGAATGGCAAATATTCGTTCTCTCTCCTGACTATTGCAATTGACTGTATTGGCTATCTAAAGGTCTCTTTGAGAAAGATTTCCACATCCAGACTTGGGGAAAAGAGTGCTATGATTAATTAGTAGTGTTTACCACAAATGACTAATTCACTTCTTATATCAATTAGAAGGTAATATGTAAATATATAAATGAATGAAGTATTTTATTGTTTACAGATCACTTGCATATGCAATTTGGAAGTTACTTAGCAAATAGAAATAATATATCTTTAGTTTCTTGAAAATCTTAGGGAAACTGAGCCAGTACTAGTTGCATACTTTTTAATAATATTTATCCAAAAAAGAACTATGTTAAAATATTAAAATCTCATAGTAGCTTTGTTCACTTCTATAATTTTTTGGCAAGAGCCTTAAAGTGTAAGTTAGTTCATTTTTTAAAACCATTTAAAACATTTCTGAGCAATGAAACATTTTATTTTTTATTTCACTAAAAGGATTTTTATTTTTTGTAGCCCACTATACACTTTCTGTTATTTCTGGGCTGCTTTATTAGTTAGTTTCTTCTTTGTGTTTTCACTCTAGAAAGGTTGTGTATGTAAAGAATGTGGATATGTAACCAATCTTCTTGCAGACATCTTTGAAATTAAAAATACATTGCCTTTTTCACAAACACAGTTGAGTCCTTACAAAAGATGAAATATTTTAATTATCTGATACATAATAGTCAGTAACCATATGAATTAAATTCTGACTTTTAACAACAAAATATTTTCAGAAAAAGAACATAAACAAGTCTTTTAATAGTATTCTATTGTTTTAAGGAAGGAATTTAATTTGACTTTTTAGTATTCTCCTGTGATTCTACTGCTGTGATGCTACTGTGCTCTGCCAGTTATATCCAGAATATTGCTGATCAATCTTAGAGATTGTACTTTTTCAGCTTTAATGCTCAGTCAATATAATTCTTAATGGGGTTCTGTATTTTACCTCCCAGATTCTAGCCTGTGTAATATGAACTTTCCCCCCCAACATCCTTAAAAGTAAAATTTAAATTATATAGAGAGTGGTAGTGTGTTCTGTTTAAAATACACATTTTCCCATAGATAACCATAAAGAGAAAGGAGCAATGTTATGTTCTTAAATTTGAAAATTTATATAAAATGGGCAAAGTCTTTCAAAGTATGTAGCATATCAAAGCTAATCAAAAAGAAATAGAAAATCTGAATAACTCTCTTTTAAAGCCACCAGAACCACTGCCGTTATTCCAAGAATGGATTAATCCATTCATGAGGGTACAGTCCTCACAATCAGATCACCTCATTAAGACTACACCTTTCAACCACCAGTATAGGATTTCCCACCCTCTTAACACTGTCAATGTGGTGGGTTAAGTTTCTAATACATGGACTTTAGGGGACACAGTTCAATCCAAAGCATTCCACCCCTGGCCCCCAAAGTTCATGTTGTTCTTACTGGTAAATACATTCATTCCATCCTCCAAATCTTAACTTATTTTAACTTAAAAGTCCAAAGTTTCAAGGTCCCATCTATGAAATCAAAGCAAGTTATTTGTACTTCCAAGTTACAATGAGGAGGACAAACATAGGGTACATGTTCCTATTCGAAAAGGGATTAATAGGCCAGAAGAAAAGGATAACAAGTCCTAAACAAGTGTGAAACCCAGCAGGGCAGGCATTAAATCTCAAAGCTGGTGAATCATGTAACAACTCCATGTTTCACATTCTTTGCACACTGGTATGGGCTCCTAGGTCCGCAGGCAGCTCTGCTTTTGTGGCTTTTCTGGTCTCCAGTAACGCTTTAGCTCTCCCAGGCTGGCATTGAATGCTGATAACTCTACAGATCTGGGGTCTCTATGGTGGTCCCACTTCCACAGCTCCACTAGGGATGGTGCTGATGGGGTTTCTCTGCTGCAACTCCTACCCCATGTTTCTGCTCAGCATCACTCTAGAGAAAGCTGTATGTGGTGACTGCCTCTGTGACAGTTTTCTTCCTAGGTCCCCAGGCTTTTCCATAAATCCTTTGAAATTGGGGCGAAGGTTCCCAAGCCTCCACAGCTCTGGCATTCTGTGAGCCTGCATGAGGATATAGCCCTCATAATCCAGTCACCTCTTCAAGACACCACCCTTTCACCACCACAATAGGATTTTCCACCCTGTTAACACTGTCAGTATGGGAGTTAAGTTTCTAATACATGTACATTTGGGGACACAATTCAATCCAAGTCACTGATAAATTAAAAGCATTTCCATTATAATCAGGAATAAAACAAGAGTATCTCCTTTGGTCACTTCTATTCATTATTAAACTGGTGAGCCCATCCAGCATGGTTGGAACCCCCTAAATAATAATAAAGGTACTAGGATTAAGTGAAAGAAATTAAACTGTTATTATTTGAAGATAATATGTTTAGATAATAGAAGACTAAAAGAAGCTATAAATATGTCATTAGAATAAGAAAGTTTAGCAAGTTGTGGTATATGTTTAATATATAAAAGTTAGCTGTAATTTTAAATCCTTTTTATAATTGAAACAATAAATATTAAGTCGATTAGGAATACGTCCAACATTTTAAATATGTGTAAGACTTTTATAGAAGAAAATGTTAAAGATTTATTGAAAGAAATGAAAATGACCTGAATAAGTGAAGAGATATGCCATATTTATTCATGGGTTCTTTTCTCTTTACTGTGATTTCCTAAGATGTGAGAAAGACCCATTTTCATAGGCATTGCTCTTCATTTTGAAAAGGGGTTAGTCAGATCTCATCAGGGGCATGGCCAGTTCTTCAGTATCTTGTATCACTTACTTTACATCATTTTGAAGCTCTTCCTCCACAGTGATTTATTAGGCCAGGACTTTCTTCTGGTGTCATTCAGATACTGTAACTGTTACACTGTCTCTCATTCAGTTTTCAAGCAAAAATGAAGTCTTTAAATTATTTTTTTATCCTTGCAGACTTTGCCTTCAAAAGAAACAACATTTTTAAATACTACACAAATGTCTTGCCTGCAGTCAGCTTCAACTTGGAGTAGCTGCAAACATAATTCAAAGTCTCAGATATTAAGAGAACATGTATCAGAGTTAGATTCCTCTTTCCATTCTGTTCTGTCACTGCCATCAGGTAAGACTCCTCATAAAATTTTTAAGTAACTCTGGATATTTTCTAAAGTGAAATCTAATCCTATAAATACAGGAAATCTAATAAAATTTTATCAATTATTTTGTCACTAGATGATAGAACTAAACAATTCTCATAGAGCAATTAATCTGGTCATATGAGGAATTAGTGTTCTATCTGTGTAAGTTGATTCTTTCTAAACCAATTTGATTTATTTTGGGAAGTAACTAGCTTTTAATCTCCTTTTACTTTACTATTAAATTTTGAGCATTTTATTGATAAAATGGCTGTTCTGTTGAAATGTTTCTTAGTAATAGTAATTCAGTGTTGTTTTCTAATGTATTGTTGTGCATGGAGTTTTTCCCTGCTGTGTAATATTCCTCCACTTCTAATCTGCATTGCATTTTTCCAAGAGGGAAGAAAACTTTTCATCTGTAGCTACAGTCAACCTTTGAACCTCATTAGTGTCTATAATCTATAACTAAGTAAAGGAGGCATTTATATCCTCACATACCTAAGGTGGTTTTCAATTTCCAGTTCTTGAATTTTTTGAAAAACCTTTTTAGTCCTGTCTATATTAGAAATAAAGTAAATATTTAGGGTAGAAAGGAGACATGCCTCAAATTGGTTATCTCAGGTTCTTCTCTTTATTGGAGGATATCTCAAATGGGCTTCTGTTTCCTTTTCAATGTGTAGTTCTAATAATCTTTTAAATTCTAAAAATCTTTTAAATTCTTTTTTTTTTTTTTTTTTTTTTAAAGATGACCGGTAAGGGGATCTTAACCCTTGACTTGGTGTTGTCAGCACCACGCTCAGCCAGTGAGCGAACCGGCCATCCCTATATGGGATCTGAACCCGTGGCCTTGGTGTTATCAGCACCGCACTCTACCGAGTGAGCCACAGGCCGGCCCAAAATCTTTTAAATTCTAAATCTCTTTGTGAAGCAATATTTTTTGTAGCTATCCCCTTGCCTGGAATGTTAGTTTAGTTTTTATTAGCTTTATAGTAGCTTCTTAGCTACAACATACTTTGAAGTAAGTTTCTAACAGGAACTATTTTATTCCATCTTTGAGAAAACCTTAATAGTAGGAATAAATAGTAATCAATATAGCAATAATAATGCAGCTAACATTTGGTCTTAGTACACATTGGGCGCTATATATACTAAGCACATTACATTTTCTTGTTTAATTCTCAGAACAACCCCATGAGCATAAATACTGTTGTCCTCTTCATCAATTTACATGAGAAAATTAACCTCAGATATATTAAATTATTCACTAAAGATTACTCAGCTAATAAATGATGGAGCAGGATTTGATCTGAGGTAGTCATTCTCCAGAACCACACTCCTAACCATTACTCTTTACTCCCTTTTCTTATTAGCTTATTTGTTTCTCTGACAACATAACCCTAAGATCTGGTATAGATGTCCTTTATCCTAAGACAGTTATGCCCCCTCTTATAAGTAAGATTAGCTTTTTTCCTACTAGCTAGGATTATCCATTTCTTCTTGCATTCATTTAATAAAAATCCCAATACCTACTAGATACCAGGTACTAAGTAGGTGGAGTATAAATACAAATACATCCCTCATGCTACTTGCAACCTAGTTTAAGACAATGGAAATGTAAACTAATAAGTGAATAAAGTACCATGAAATATTTTAATAAAAGCCCACTGGTCATAGTGTGAACACTAAGAAAGAAATATAGGTGGAACAAGGACATTCTTTAATTATATCATGTTTTCCCACAAGTCACAAAGAACAGTGGTAAAATAGGTGATATTTTCTTTATAACAGGATTTCTTTAGAGAAACAGACTTATATTTATGTAATTGGAAAATATCAGAATCCTGAAATGTTTAAGCAGCATTTTATGGGAGAATATTTAGCTTATATCCTCATTTTCCTGTCCCTTGGGACAAACTCAATAATGATATTCATGAACTAATTTTTTCTTTTTGCATATTTTTCCACACTTGAATATGGACCTGACATTAAAATAATCATTCATGGGAAAAATATATCTTCTCTTTGTTTAAAATCCAGACTCTTAACTGGATTTATCCTGATTTGTGTGTTCAAAATTAGTTTTCTTAAAAATAAATACCTTTTTGTATTAGCAAAACTTTGTGTACATTAACTGCTTTATCAAATATTTCTTCACGTTTCTCAGGGAAAAGTTTAGGCATCTATTAATGAATGCTTTTTAAGATGATTTTGTTTTTACATTCTTAATTGAAAGAAACCCTTTAATAAACGTGAAGCACATCTACTTTACTCCTTAGCTCCCCATAGGTTGTCAGATTATAGACTATGAATGTAGTAAATTGAATCTCTCTTCCTTAGTCTCTATTTAAAGGAAGAGAGCTAGTTTATCAGTAGGTTTTAATCTTTGTAAAAGTAGAGTCATTTGTGATTTATGTTAGTAAGTTAAGGACTTGTGAAACTTGATGTTTTGATAAAAGGTTGCGTCTGAATTATAGTGGGTTTCCCTCAAGTAATTAAAACCATGTAATTGTATCTTTTGGAAACCTCATTATTTCAAATACAGAGTCTGTGGGGGTGGGGTGGAATGGATTTGGAGTCAGCCAGGTTGGGCTATAAGAAACCTGGCTTTCTTAAAGACCTCTGGGGTGCATTTGTTTTCATTCATTTTTGAGTCGTATTTATGAATATTTACAATTAGTGTTCACCTTATGCACTATTTTAGGAAGTTCATGAAGTTGTTCATCTGTTAGTTTTTTAATTTGTTTGTTTATTAAATACACCTAATCAGTAATTTTCAAAATACTGCTACCAACATTCTTGGAAAAAGTACTTTGCCACTTCTGATAGCTGTGAATCTTTAAACTTTTGCTTATTTTTCTTAGCTTATGTGGTAGTTATAGAAAGAAAACAATCTTAATATTACAGTCTGTAAAGAGTGCTGTTCACTGAAAATACTTATTTAACTTTATTTTTCCAGATGTGCCTCTTCATTTTCACTTTGAAACATTGTTAAAAAACACTGAATTAAAAGGAGACCTTGCCGAAAATAAATTTGTAGGAGACTGTATCATATCTCCATCACCTGGTATGTCACATTTACAAATCTTGTACATTACATACCTTTTTATATCCTTCATATTTATTATTTTTACATTCTAAGGAAATAAAATTTAACAAAAGAATAAATGTAAATCGTTAATTTTTAAAATTCACTTCTCACAAATCACACATACACCAGTAGAAAATACACAAAAGCAATCCTAACAAGAAATATGTGATGCCAATTGGGTGAAGATTATGAAATATTATTGATAAACATAACAGAAAATTTAATAAGTATGGAGAAGCAACATTCCTGCATGGTAAGATTAATAAGTATATCAACTCTTCCTATTAGTTCATATGTGTAATGCAATGTAACTTGAAGTTCTAATAGAATTTGATTAAATAATTCTAAAGCCCATTGGGAAGACTTAAGAGAGGAAAATATAAAACGTATTGCTGGAAAAAGTACTAAGAAAATCTAGCCCAACCACTTATGGAAACATGCCAGAAATCTATACTAGTTAGTGCAGGTTCCATTTTGCTTATATTTAAGAAACTAGATCCATGGAGCAGACTACATAGTTTATACTTTATTATATAACCAGGGAAGAATTACATATCAATTGGAAAGTGGAGAACCATTTGATAAACAGTATTGTTAGTCTTTCTGAGTAAAGTTTTTCACACTCGCTTCATACTATGAATTAGAATATAGTTGGTTCCAAGGATGTTAAATAAAATGTTAAAACTATAAAATGAAATTTGAGGAAATCATAATGAAACATTTATGAGTACTATGAATGGGGGTGAGGACACTGTCTATGCTTGGAAGCAATTAGAAGAAAGAAAAACTTCAGCATATTTTGATTATCTGCAATTAAAATCCTGTTAACATAAAAAAAAAGTCATATAAACTAAGATAAATTATTTCCAGATGAAATAATTATCTACCTCAAAAACTCAAAAGTCAAATGAATGCCTGTTAGAACTAGAGTTTTATTATAAAATATATTTATAAAAGTCAGCACCTTTTATAAATGCTAGTCATAACTAGATAGACTATATAAAGGAATAAATTACCTTAGATACATTGACAATGAAAATATAAAATATCTGAGATTAAACTTAACAAGGACCTACATGAAGAAAAGTTCAAAAGTTTACTGAGGAACCTAGGAGGGACCTTCCTATATGGAGAAATACTTGTCCTGTCAGAAGACAATACTGTAATTTATGTCAGTTTTCCCCCAATTAATTTATAAATAGAATGTAATTCTAATCAGAATTATAGAAGTATTCTTTTGGAACAAAGTTATTCTGAAGTTTATCTAAGAGGTAAAATGTTGAAGAATAGCTAAAATAATTTTAAAGATCAATAGAAGGAGGTGTCAGATACCAAAATGTACTATAATAAAGCTATAATCATTAAAATATGGTGGTACTGATGGAAGCCAGATCAAGGGAACTCAGTAAAAAGCCTGGATACAAACCCGTTGGTTCATTATATGATAAAGGTGGTGTTTCCTGTCAGTGAGGAAAGGATGGCCTAGTCAATAAGTAATAATGACAACAAATTCTTATGAAGCATTCCTTATATTTAATCTGTACAATCCTGCGAGATAGATATTATTATTATTCTCCTTGACTAACCTTCCCCAAATTACAGTTGAATTAGGAGTAAAGCACAAGAAGTCTGGCTCAGAGTCTAAGCTCTAAACAACTAGATTTCTTCTGTAATCATTGGCATTAATATTGACTCTGGAAAAAAATAAAATAAAATGAGATCCCTTCCTGATACAGCACATTGAAAGAACTTACGATGGATGAACATTAAAATACATTTCAGATGGATTAAAGAGTTAAATGTTCAAAATGATATCTTAAAAGAATTAGAAGAAAAACTACGTATACTCATTGGTAATGATAATAATAGTGAAAATGATTGTAGATAACATTTCCTGAGAGCTTAAGTGTTGGACTCTGCACAAATGCTTACTATTTCTGCCTGTTATATTAATAAGTTTAAACGTTACAATCATCAATTCTGGTACGACTGTAGTAAAAACAGCACCCTCAACTATTTCAGAAAATATTAAGAGTTGATAAAAACCTTTTAGGAAGCACTTTGAAATGCATTACAAGGCCTTTAAACTATGTATTTTTTTTTAATGAGCTCAGTGTGGTTAAAAAAAAACAACAAAAAAAACTACCTTGTTATTTGCTCACAATAAATGTTGACTGAACTGTTCACTCTGTATTCTGACCCAATTATTCTATTTCAAAGAATCTAGTCCTAAATGTGAAACCTTTATTCACAAGTATATTCATCTCAACATTTTTTGTGAGAATCAAACAATTAGCACCAATGTGAAGTGCATAATAGGGATATGGTTAACTACACACTGCAGTGGAATATGCAGCCGTAAAAAATATCTTAAAAGTTCATGTAATGATGGAAACATTTACCAACGAATGGTGTGAAATAAAAAGATGAAAATATATTACTTCTTTGTTTGGTACGATTATAACCATGTAAAACTGTTCACTCTTCTATCAACCAAATGCAATGTGTGTACCTTGTTGGAATCCCGATTTGAATAAACCAGCTCTGTACACACACACACACACACACACACACACACACACACACACACACACACACACACACACTTTTTGAAACAACCAGAGAAATTTGAACATAGATTAGCTATTAGATATTAATGAACTATTGTTTTTTTAGATGTAATAAGGCATTGCGGTTACATAAATACACGCACACTTCATCAATTACTTTGTTAGATTCATGCTGACATATAGTAGATAGAAAGATATGTCCGGTACTTGCTTTTAAATACTCCAGCAAAAAGACGTGGTGGGAGACATATGAAACGAGATTAGTTATGAGCTGACCATTGCTGAAGCTGAATAATAGGTATATGAGAGTACATTATTCTAGTCTCCTTTTGTGTTTGTTTGAAATTTTTCCACAGTAAAAAGTTAAAGAGAATGGAAAAAGAATGAAAGTACCAAAGGCAAGGAACAATTGTTTATGCTTAGGGAAAAAAAGATTAAAGAAGTACAGGAAAGTATAGGTTATGTTCAGGTACTTTTTCATGATGTAATTCCACTCAGTATTTATCCTGAGACTAAACTTTTTTCAAAAAGGAAAATATGTACCCTTGAAGATGATTTTAAGAATGTGCATAATAGCAATAATAATAATATGATCATGGTGATATCTATCATGCCCAACAGCTAGAGAATAGCTAAATAATATTGTCTCTAATCAGGAATGTTAGGTAACCATGTAAAAAAATAATGAAGAGTGAATTGCAACATAAAAAATACCATTAATTTATTCTAAATAAAATTATTTCATATTTGAATATGTATGAATTATGAAAGAGAATATGCAAAAATGAAATAGTCATGCACCGTTTAATGATGTTTCAATGACAGACCCCATATAAGATGTTAGTCCCATAAAATTATAATGGAGTTAAAAATTCCAGTCACTTAGGGATATAACAGCCATTGTAGTGCAATGCATTACTCATGTAGGAGCAATAGTCTATACCATATTGCCTAGGTGTGCAGTAGGCCATACTATCTAGGTTTGTGTAAGTACACTTAACGATGTTCACATGATGAAATTGGTGTTATAACACTGCGCTCTAAGCAACTGAGCTAACCGGTCAGCCTTTTACAGAACATATCCCCTTAATTAGGCAATGGGGACATGCTCTAAGGTGATTATATTTCTTCTAATGTTGCTATACTATTTATCTGACTTAAAAAATAAGGCAATATAAATATGTCAGGCACAGAAATAATAGTAATGTATCAATAATGTAATGAAAATGGAAAGTTAAGACAGGTATAGAACACATTTGAGTTAATATTAGGGAAATCAATGAAGTGTTCTTTTGTATCCTAATCTCTCATTCCCTATCACTCCCACCCCAAATAAGCAAGCATTAATTAGGTTTTATCTGATACATCTTTCTTAAATAGCTGGTCATTAATTTTTCTTTTCCTGTTAGTGATTTTTACAGAATTAAGTAAAACTAGAGTTCAATATTTATTGAGCATCTACTCTGTGTCAGGCAGGCTATTAAGTGCTGAAGAATCAAAGGTGAATCACAAGAAATAAAGAAATTATACTAGAGGAAACTAAACACAACGAGCTATTACATATTATGATAGGCATAGATACATGATCAAAAATATTCTATAAAGAGGAAGTGTATAACTCTCCTTAAGAGAAGAAGTTAAGGGACATGAGAAATGGGCAAGGAGATGAACTCCAGAAAGATGATGCCAAGTGCTGCTTCAGCTACTTAACTGGAATTTACAAATGAGGAAGGGTGAAGTGTTTCACATCAGTGCTTCTCAAACTTTAATGTGCACACAAATTACTTGAGGGATTTTGCTAGAATACAGATTCTGATTCAAGTCTGGAATGGGGCCTGAGATTTTGCATTTCTAACAAGGGTCCAGGTGATTCAAATGCTGTTGGCACATACTGAGTAACAAGGCTTTAAATAATGGGAACAAACACATGCCCTGTCATGAAAACATGAAACAGTGTGTAATGTGTTCAAGTACCTACAGACAGGTTGGTATACCTGTAGGGTAAATTGTGTGAAGGTAAGTAGACAGATCTGTGCCTTGACACAGAGCTTGGATTTATCCTGTACTATCCATTAGATTTTGCAATTACTGACTTCAGGCAACACAGAAATAGTGAAATGTCAAATTGTAGTGGGTAGAAGAATTAATATAAGATTAGTCTCATCATGAGGAAATACAAGACAAAACCAATTTAAAGGCCTGTACTTATCAAAATATTCAAGGTTATGAAATACAAGGAAGACAGTGGAACTGTTTAAAATACAAGACTTTAAAAGATACCTGACAATTGAATGCAATAAGTGATCAGAATTTTCTATAAAGAACATTATAGGGATAATTGGTGAAATTTGAATAAAGTCTATATATTAGCTAATAGTATTTCTTGATTTTGACAGTTGTAAAAATCTATGGCTATGTAAAATAATAACCTTGCTTTTGAGAAATATACATTGATATATTTAGGGGTGATGTGACATCATTTCAGCAATTTAATTTCACTTGAGTTTAGGGCAAATGCGATAAAATGTTAACATTTGGGGAAAATGAAATGAAATGGATAGAGGAACAATAGCATCATAATTAACAAAAACCAGCCACAAAGCATACCTATAGTGCTAAAACAGCCTCCTAATCAATTTTTATTTCAATCACTGTAGCTAGTGACCTTTTCAAAATGCGAATCTAATTACATCACACTTGATTCCCAGCCCCACCCCTCTGAAACATTTGAGGGGGAATATCCTTATCAGAGGATGTCTAAAGTCCTACCTACACAGGCTGGCTCCTGACTGCTCAGTTCTTTCTCACCATGCTCCCTTACTCTACATTACACAACTGCTGTTCAGTTCCCAAAGTTGTCGTGCTCCCTGCTGCCTTGGACTGTTGCACAGGCTATTCTCTCTTCCTGCCTCTAGCCCATCAGTTATTTCTATTCACATTTGAAATCTTACCACTTCATCTGGGGAAGCCTTTCCTAGAGTTCTCACTAGTTCTGTATAATACAATATCTCAATATCACGTACTTCTTTCTAGCACTCATTACAGTTGCATTCTTTGAGATAATGCTTGTAAAGAGCTGGTTTTGCTCACCATTGTGTCCCTAGGGTTTAGAATAGTGCTTGTCATGTAATTGGTTCTCTACAAAGTGACTCACTGCGTAAATAAATGCAAGGGAAGGAAAGAGAGAAAGGAAATATGAGAGATGCTGTGTCAAGGTGTAGTGTTTCAAAATGGACTCTAAGAATTTGGGAGAGGCTGGGAGGGTTATCATCAATAGCATCTGTGAAGAGAATGTGCAGACTAAATTGTCATACATTTCCTACTGTTTTAGGAGTCCATTAAAACCTTAAAAGACACTAAAGAATTTGAAGGAAAATGATAGTGAAGAAAACACTTGAATACAATTTTGTGAAAAACATCACCTTTTGTGAAAGTTAAGATTCCTTCACAAAGTCTGGTGTGCTTTTAGAAGACAAGGGGAGTGGTGAATTGTTCGCAGAAGATAATAGAAGGGTGAATTGTCTGGTATTTGCTCAAATTACTGCAGCAAAATGTTCCCATTAAAGGTGGGAACTAACTTTTTAAACACCTACAAGTGCATTTTAAAATCTCTCACAATTCTAGTTGCCCTTTTTAAAACATGAGTTTAGAATTACTCCTGCTATCTTGTTTTGTTTTCTTTTTAGCATCTTTCTCTTTTTCTGGGTGGTGGGAAATCTGGGGGCCATCTTAGAACTCCCTGATCTCTGTAAAATCATCGTCATTTTCTACATCTAGCTTTTATGTCAGTCTGATTCTCATTCCTTTGCAGTCATATTTTTATCCCTTCTCTTGTAACTTTTAGGATATCTTCATCTGTGGTGTGCTACACAATTATTATTTCATTTGCTGTTTGATATTCAAGTGAGTTCTTTGAAATCTTAGGGTTAATGTTAATGATTCCGGAAAAAAAAAATGTGGCTATCATTTCTTCAAACAGGGCCTTCCCTTCATCCTCTTTACCCTGCTACCCCATTTTGGTTTGTCTTTTTTTCTTCTTCATATTTTCCATCACTTTATTCTGTCAAGTTGTGGAACTCCTCTTCCAGCCTGCAATTTTGATTTTCTGCTGTGTCCATTCTGGCAGTCTAGTGATGATTTTGTTTTTAAATTTGAACAATCTTAATTTCCACTTGAGATTTCTGTAGAGGGGCCTTTGCATGTTCCTCTTGGCAATATTGTTTTAAAGACCTGTTAATCTGTATTCTGTGAATGCTCCATTAACGATTTCTTGAGATGGTTCTTCCACTTGTTTGTTGGACCTCTTTTTTGTTTTACAGTGTTGGTATTTATCTTTGAAGCTGATATTCACTGTTAAGACTGTTCTCCACTGCTGTTTATGGGACCATTTTGATGAGCAGGGTAGAGATTTACACTCTTCACTATTTTCAGATAGTTGGATATGGGCAGGATGTTTCAAAGTTTCACTTGGTACTTCACTTGGTATTACACTCATCTGTCCAATCATCCATTTCTCTGCCCAAATCTCTGATTTTGTTACCTATCAAGACAGATAATCTCATTAAATAGCCTGGCTGAAGTACTGGCATGTGCAGTCAATATATCAGTTGCTCCACATAACTGTTCCATGTCCTGTTCCCAGTTTTTATCTCCTCCAGGTCTAGGGCACCTTTAGTGTTGATCACACATTTTCATGGAAGTACTTGCCCATGTGCTTCTGCTCTGGGTTTCTTCTTCAGTCACATTCCATATCATTAGTCTTTCAGAGATTCCCCACAACTTCTGCTTCACTTACAAGTTACCCTTTTTTCTTACAAGTGTAGATGTACATATCCATGCATGTGCCTGGGTCTAAAATTTTCTCTATCATTTTTAGGGTGCTTTGCCATCTTGAAACCAGATTCGTGGTCACTATTGGTAGGATATGCCCTTTATTTCAGTGAAAAAGTTTGGTGCTTCAGCCTACATGTTGCTTTTCCATTCTTCTCCACATCTCCAAACTCTTCAAAAAAGAAGCCTATTTGGTTATTAACACAGTACTGGAAATACGGGGTTCAAATAGACAATAATCATGACAATAAAGCTAACATTTATTGAACACCTATCATGTCAGACACCCTTTTACTAAGCAGGAATTAACTCATTTAATTCTCATAACCCCAAGATAGCTGCTATTATCTCTATTTTACGGATGAGACAACTGAGTTACAGAGATATTAAATAACTAATTCATTGTTTTTAAAAAGTGAGTCACGTTTTCATTGGTGCTTGTCACTGTCAGAGGTGGATAAAATCTGGTTCTTGCTCTCAGAGTCCCAGTCTGTTGTGACCCTAGTGAATCTTTCTTGGTCCTGAATTATTTCCAGATCTAAGAGTAAGCAAGTACTAACTTTAGGATTCAAATCATATTCAGCCAAGATTTACAGATCTGAACTTTATGAACAGATCGCCTTCCCTTTTAATCCACTTCAAAAAATGGAACAAATATAGGAAATTGTGCATTTCCTGAGGATGTTTTTAAGAAACCCTATTCCAGGTATTTCTAGTTTGAATTTTTCCATCTGGGTACTTTAGTATTTCATTATATGTAATTTTGAACTGGTATCTTAAAATTATGCACTGTTACAGATAAAAAAGTTAACATGTTCATTATCTGTATGTTAAGGAATTAAAACTTCACATTTCCTTTCTTTTCATTTGTTTTAGTACATAGTAATTCTCTGAATCAAAGGAGAAATGGATATTTACCGACATATAAGCCTCAAATAAGGTCAGAATCTTCTGCACAACTGTTACAGGGAAGAAAGAAAAGACATTTGAGTGAAACAGCATTAGGTAGGTTAAAATGAGGGTATGATTACCAGTGCTAAATATTGAAAATAAAAAAATTCTGATCTTCAAAGAACCCCTGTCTCATAGGAGTTCATAATACAGAACAGTCACTAATTACAAAACATCTATGACCCTATGAACATTAAACAGCATGTGCCTGGAGTTCATTCACGATTGTGGACTGGGTATCTATCCACTTTACGGCAGTCAGTTATTTCTTTCCTATGTTCTTTCACCAGTTGTCTTCTACCAGTTGTCCCCTGGACAGGATTTAGTCTCCATGGTTGTGTTCTGGACTCAGAATAACGTTAGTACAAAGTTAACTTACAGAAATTTATTACCATTACTGGTACCAACTGTGGAAGTGTGGATTCACTGTAGATTTCTCAGGATTTTGAGAAATTGGCCAAGATTCAACTCAACTACCCTGTTCTGTTCTTCTTAGGAATCCATAAATTTACAGATCCAAGAAGATCAAGAGATATCTTTGGAACTAGAACTCTTCTAGTAGTACAAAGTGGGATTTGTTGAGGGGATTTGGGACAAAATAATTGCCATAGTTATTGCTAATGATACATGAAACTTAACTGGCAAGACATATTTTGAATAGCAAATTATCTACATACTCTTTTGGTTCTTGTTCTTTGTTCCAGTGGATATAACACAATATACATTAGTCAAGTATTCTCCAGATGTAATATTCAATAACACACCTAATAAATTAGAAACCACATCCAAGATGTGCTGCACTATAATTACACACAGTGGATTTAACACATTTATATATAGTGTCTTTAGAAATCCCACCATAATAGACCAAGTCACTGCCTGATAATGACTACCTGATCAACTACAGTGTGGCACAAAATTGACAAACTCCCACACATGTTCAGAGGTTTCATTATGCTTTTCAGTGTCACACTCTTGACAGAATCAAGGATCACATAGCTTTTGATGAACTTTCATACATGCATACCAAAGCATAGGAAAACTTTTTTTGACCTCTTAATAAGATGCATTATGAAATACATGTTAACTAAGATGTAAAATGTTTCATTTGAATTGATACTTTAGATCTAACTTTGAGTTTGATGGAATACAGGGTTGAAGAACAAATGAAATGATATACTACAAAGAAATAACTAGTTAATTCTGAAAGTGCAGGACATCTGGTCTAGTCCCTTAAACAAGTCAATGTCATGAAAAATGAACTGTTCTGTATTATAAGAAACCTAGGAGACAATAGCCAATTTCAATATGTAGATCCTGATTTAAAGAAACTAGCCATAAACAAAACTTTTTAACAACTGGGGAAATGGATGACAAGGGTATTAGATTTTACATTGTACAGGAAAGTATTCTTATTTTTTAAGATTCATACTAAAATAAAATAAGTGAACAAATAAATATATAAATATACACTTACAAATAGGGAACCAAAACAAACAGAAAAAAAGGAACTTGGAGGAAACAGATATTACCAATAGAAGTAAACTTCTAATCAGTAGCCTAAGAGAAATCCATAACCGAAGAATGGGATGCTATAAAAATAAATACCAGAGAACAAGAACTTTTATAAATTAGTACTTTAATAGTAGGAATTTTTCAAAAATCTATAAACTGTTCAGAAGATCAAGTTAAAGAAACCTCACAAAAAGTAGAACAGAAAGTCAAAAGTTTTGAAAAAATGAGAATAGGTAAGAAAATCAAGATCAGTCCTGGCAGTTCAACCTCTGACAGGAGTTACAGAAAACAAGAATAAAGGGACAGTGTTTTAGTCCATTTGTGTTGCTATAACAGAAATACCTGAGACTGGGAATTTATAAAGAACAGTTATTTGGCTTATGATTCTGGGACAGCTGCATCTGGCACAGGACTCGGGCCACTTCTACTCATGGCGGAAAGTGGCAGGCAGCCAGTGGGTACAAGCAGATCACATGGTGAGAGGAACCAAGAGAGAGGAAGCAAGAGAGAGAGAGAGAGGAGGTGCCAGGGTCCTATAAACAACAAGCTCTCACGGGAACTAATAGAGCGAGAACTCACTCATTAATCCCCCCTCCCCCAGGGAGAGCATTAATCTTTTCATGAGGGATCCACCCTCATGACTCAATCAGTTTTCAACACTGCCACAATGGGGACCAAATATCCATATGAGTTTTGGCAGGGACAACATATCCAAACTCCATCAGAGGGAATGGAATTATTCAAGAAAAAAATATGAAATGTATTGGATAAAAACTGCTAAGACCACAGAAAATGGAAAGACTAGTGGCAGAACTGTGGGTTACTCTTCTTTTTTCATTTCCTCCCCACTGCCACCAGCGATAGGAGTACTTCAAAAAGTCCGTTGAAAAACAGAATTAGAAGATAACATGAATCTTGCATGAAATTTTTAAAGACCTCTAGTACATGAATTTTAAAAAATCAATATGGTAGTATTGTGTAGATATACCACATTTTTATTGTGTAGATATACCACATTTTTCTTATCCACTCATCCAATGATGGACATTTAGGCTGGTTCCAACTCTTGGCTATTGTAAATAGCACTGCAATAAATATGGGAGTACAGATATCTCTTCGACATGATTTCCATTCCTTTGGGTTTATTCCCAGCAGTGGGATAGCTGGGTCATATGGTAGATCTAACTGTAGCTGTTTGAAGAACCTCCATACCATTTTCCATAATGCATCATTTTGCAGTCCCACCAACAGTGTAGGAGGGTTCCCTTTTCTCCACATCCTTGTCAGCATTTATTATTCTCAGTCTTTTGGATATTAGCCATCCTAACTGGAGTGAAATGATATCTCAACTCTGCTGTAAAAAAAGAATGCAATACTACCATTCACAGCAACATGGATGGACTTAGAGAAAATTATATTAAGTGAAATAAGCCAGTCACAGAAAGAGAAATACCACATGTTCTCACTTATATGTGGGAACTAATAAAAATAAATAAATTTACAAATAAACGGGTAAAAAGAAACACAACAATCACAACAATCCTTGAACTTGTTAAGATAAGTGAATACATATGATGATGGGGGAGGGGAAGAGAAGGAGGGGGAAAAGGAGGAATTGGTAAAGGGGCACAAAAATCAACTATACTGTATATTGATAAATTCTTTAAAAACTTTTTTTTAAATGAGAAAAAAATTTTATCAGTTGGAAGAAAACTAAATCTTCAATATTAAAAACAAGTCTGTGAGCAAAAATTACTGTCCAGTCACCCTCTGGGTCAAGGCACTGTCTAAATAGAACTTTCTGTGATGATGGAAATGTTCTCTATCTGTGCTGTCCGAATAGAGTAGCCAGTAGTCACAAAGGTGACTATTCAAATTTAAATGAACTAAAATTCAATTAAATTAACAATTCAGTCACAGTAAAAAAAAAAAAAAAAAAAAAGGAATAGTTGTTTTTATCTATATTGATACAAATATTAAATTACTCAGACATAAAAACACAGGAAACTGCATATCCACACAAAAACATCGATGGATGAATAAAACATTCTTATGAGCAAGAGATGGACTTTGAAGTCTACATTGTTATCTCACTTTTATAAATTTCAAGAATTTGCCAAACTGATGTCTGTTAATAGAAATCAAAACAATCTGCACATGGTGAGGTGCTTGGGTATTAATTGGAAATTTACATGAAGCATGGAGGCATTTTTATGGGTGTTGAACATGAGTCATACACCGACAGTGTTGTTGGATACTGTAGGAAGTAAAATATTTTTAAAATTTATGAAGCATATATATGATTGCATGTTGAAAAAAAATCAACAGATAAGGAATCAATCACCTGTCACCTAATGAGAAAAATAATTCTAATAATACCTGTTGTTCATGTTTAATGTTTGACATTCTCAGTGGTTCCTTCTATGGCAGGAGAAAGAACCAGACTTGAAGAATTTGCTTTTCAACATTCAGAACCAGGATCCCATAGCAATTTTACTGCTGTTTCTAACGTCATTATACCAAGAACCCAGAATGCATCATCACAAGTAAGTTTTTTCTGTATATTCAACTCTAAAATTGCTTTACAGAGTTTTAAAATAAAACCAGCTGATTTTTTTAAGTATCTTGCTAATCTATAACAGCCTTATTCATCAGCACATATTGGCACATTCAGAACTATCCTATTAGGAAACAATAAATTTGCTTCAATAGGACTTTTTTTCACTAGGAAGTTAACAGTTCATTAATCTCCGGTTACTTTTTTTTCTGTCTTAAAAACTTAGTTATCATGACTATCTCTACTCCTTAACATATAAAGCTAAATGTAGTCTTGCTTATGAGAATTCAGGACTTGTGTTCTTACTCTGGTTTTTTTGTTATCTAACCTGGCAGTAGAGGTCAAAAAATGAGAGGACTTAAAAATGAACAGTCTGGGGCCGGCCCGGTGGCGCACTGCGCTAGTGCACCGCTTGGGAAGCGCGGTGGCGCTCCTGCCGAGGGTTCGGATCCCACATACAGACCGGTTCCCGCTCACTGGCTGAGTGAGGCGAAAAAAAAAAAAAAAAAAAAAAAAAAAAAAAAAAAAAAAAAAATGAACAGTCTGATGCTCAGGGACCAGAAATATACAAATGAAGATTGTACTAATGATCTTTATAAAAGGGCTTACTGAAGAATATTTTATAGCTTTTCCTAATAAAAAGTGGGTTTGTTCAATGATCATTTCATTCACGTTCAGGGTGCTTTATAGTTTTATTTATTTAGGAAGCTGGCCAGTACAGGGATACAAACCCCTGACTCTGATGTTATCAGCATCACACTCTACCAAGTGAGCTAACGGTCAAGCCCCTAAGTTAGTCATTTTTGATAGGAAGTTTTGCATTTTTTTTTTTTTTTGTCTTTTGTCTTTTTTCCGTGTCCGGCAACGGATCGCAACCCTCAGTGTTGCCCCCGTACCGGACCGGGGACCGGCAACGGGATCGCAAGCCTCGGCGCTGCTCCCGCGCCTCGCTCAGCCAGTGAGCGGGAACCGGTCCGTATGTGGGATCCGAACCCTCGGACGGGAGCGCCGCCGCGCTTCCCAAGCGGCGCACTATCCAGTGCGCCACCGGGCCGGCCCAAGTTTTGCATTTTAAGGCATTACTATTTTTTATGGTCTCAAAAATAAGCATGTATATTTGTGCACGTAAGTATACATTACACACCTCCCAAGAGATTGTTTTGGTTTACAAAACATAGGTATACTTTCTTAGTTGGTTTTCGTAACATTTTATAGTCAGACTTTGTAACAATGTATTTACAAAAATTATGTAACAGGTGCACTGCCACATTTAAACTCATGAAAGGAAGATATCATCACAGGTAACTAGAAATGACTGTAAAACAATACTGTAATCCTGTTTTGCAGACTACTGCACGACGGAGATTAAGAAGTGAGAGCTCTTATGATATAGATAACATTGTGATTCCCATGTCATTAGTAGCCCCAGCGAAGTTAGAGAAACTCCAATATAAGGAAATACTTACTCCAAGGTATGTATACTTACATCTTTTTTTCTTTCTTCTTTACTTTAATAAATTTAAATTTTTGGAGTGAAGCTGGAATTTTAATTCATGAAAGAAGGATGTCCCCCACTTCCTTCCCTACTTGTACAGCCATGGAGGGAAAATTCATGTTGAAGAAAAAGTGCCATATATTATCACAACTTTATTTCTCAGTTTTTATAAAGAATTGGAAATCCTTAGACTGATTAACGTTAGTATTCTTAGAGGGTTTTTTTCATTCAATGATATTCAGGTACCTATTATGTATATGGCACTAAAAGGTACTTTAGTGATGTAAAAACTATAGCAACAAAATATCCTTGCCCTTAAAGACAGAAGTAAGCACAAGGTTGCAAAGAATTCAAAGAAAGTAACTACCTTTTCAAGGAGCATTCCCACTGTAAAACAGTAAACCTGTGACAAAAATTGAGATTTTGATGTATTACCAACTTATCAATAAACACATTAAATAAAAAGATGAGCTGGAAGATCTGAGAAGACATCCCTGAAGAAGGGAGAAGGTAGAGACAATATTTACAAAGGGAGACCACAACAATGGCACATGAACAAGTATGCAAGGCTTAGCCAGATACTGAGGTTTTGTGTAGGTTGATAAGGGGAGTTAGGACTGGAAACAGACTGTGGAGGTCCCTGAATGCCATACACAGATCTGCTTCCTACTGGCCCTGAAGCTGACCAAATATTTTAGCAATGATAAAAGCAGTTTCTTAATATGAGTATGTTACCGGGAGGTAGAAATAGAAAAGGCTGGAAACAAATAAGAGGTAGGCCACAACTACAGTTGATTCCTACCCATCTCTATTCTAACTTCATAATTCTTCTTGTTACTTTATAATTACTTTGAGGTACTGAGAAAACTCTAATACTCTGGGAGGTATTATGAGAACTTCTATGGAGAATCTGTCAATATTTTCTACATAAGTAAGGAATATCATTTATTAAATTCTACAAGCAACAATGTTTTTCACCTTGCAGCGTAGGCTGGAGCTAGCTGGTTGGGCTGGTTGTTATAAATATAGGAGAATTCTGTGAGCCAGTTGTTAAACTATTGGTAGCTCAAAAGGGGCCATAATATGCATTTTCACATCAAAGAAACTGGCAAACACTACAAGTCTTTTTTTTTTTTTTTTTTTGGCCAAGCCAGTTTATCAGCATACCATTACTTAATTCAAAGTCAGTAAATACTTATTACATATAAAATGCAGCTCTTCAGAAGAGACTGTTCACTGTAAGGCCAAAAGTAAAGCCTCATCTTCTCCTTGTTCTTTTCTCATAATACAAATGTTTTGCCTTTAAAAAACTAAAGGGTTAAAATACAATCATCTGAATTATGGAAGTCCCAAGAAAAGAAAATACTAACGTACTTTGCTGTGCTTAAAGAATAAAAATGCTACATTTAGATAGATTAATAAAAACTGTTTGAAACTGGTTTGTATCTTCAACAGCTGGAGGATGGTTGTTCTTCAGCCTTTGGATGAATGTAATTTAGGTGAAGAAGAGGTAAGCTGCCTTACATTAATGGGATAGTTGCAAGTTATGAAGTCTGCTTAATTTGACATTGAAGGAGCTAAAGGGAAACATAAACCCTTTAACTTCTACTGACTTTTTCTTTTCACTTATGAAAAGGATGTTAATTCAATTAGAAAAATGTTTCTGTGCAAATGACTGCAAAGTCAATAATGTATAAACATAAAGAATAAAGAAAAGCAAAAATAAAACATACCATTTGCTTATATGAGTTGTTGAGATGTTGAATTTATGTGAATATCTACATTCCTTCTCAATATTAATCATATTTTTCTGCATGAGGAGATTAGTCTTAATATTCAAGTCTATATTGCCATTTTCAAAATAATAGGGACAATTTGGCTTGTGAATTGAAAAATTTTGAACTTTGGAAAAGTAATGTGGCACACGTCATTTAATACTGATAGAGTCTAGGACAGTTCTTGTAATATTAATCAAACATTAATGTTTCTGTAGTAAAAAATTCAAAGTGAGATACTAAAAATAGCCTCACACCATTTCAGATCAGGCTGTGTCACCAAATGAAATTATAAGGAACTAGTTTTTTCAGATTTTTGGATTTTGGAATTGCAGGTAAGGGATTATGGACCTATATGGGTAAAATTACATTATGACAAGAACAATTTCAAGGAAAAATACTTTATAACCAAACTAATTCCAAGGTGATAGTCTCTAGAAGCAGTTTTATATAGAAGACACTAGGTTTCTGTCACATAACAATCTTTCTATGCCCAGTGGCCCTGTTTTTCAACCACTAAGATTTACCTTTTAATGCCCTTCCCTCTTCTAACATATTCTTGTCTAGTTCAGAATGATCCTAGCCTAGAAGTCCAAATTCTTAACACCATAACCAAAGCTGTAACCCAGGCTAGAACTACAGATACGTCATTCATTAAATTAATTCTGATTTATCTCAGATGATCAGTTTTCTCTTTGATGTTAACATGTTCCAAGAACAGTGTGCTCCATAACAGGCAATCAATAAAAATTCTGTTGAATGATTAAAACATTAGGACTATTTTATAAAAGCTGTGGCAAATGGAAAGCACTGTGAACCCATCTGTAATCTAAGTTTAGTCTTAAAACATAAACCAATAATAAAAAAAGTTTTTTAAAAAAGTTGACTCTCTTCTTCCAGAAATTTGAAGCTCATCTTATAACATTTGTTCTCTTAACTTACACAGAGAGCATTTATTTTAGTTTGCTTCCTATTGTTCTTTAGATGAAATATTTGAAACGTGTTCTCATATTTAAAAATGTTTCTGATAAAAGCAAAAGTTTTTATTTCTAATTCCAGATAGAAGACCTTTCTGATGAAGTCTTCTCCCTAAGACACAAAAAACACGAAGAGAGAGAGCAAGCCAGGTGGTCACTATGGGAACAAAGCAAGTGGCATAGAAGAAACAGCAGGCAGGTGTTATAAATTTACAACCCAAAACCATGGAATGCATGTGGAATGAACAAAGTTTCTGAATGAATTTTGGGGGAGACTACCAAAAAGGAAAACATAATAATGTAACATCAGCTATTTGTGCACTAGAGGTGAAACACTGAATATATTCTAAATATAACTGGGCTAATTACATGATGATGAAATCAGTTGCTGTATTTTATTGCACTCTATTCTTATGTTGTCAGCCGCAGGAATAGATTTAACTAGAAATTAATACGAAAATTCACTTTTTATATAAAGTAGGTCATTTCAATCTACTGTAACAGTGGACCTAACACTGGGGACTAGATTCAGTTAATCC
Source organism: Galeopterus variegatus (assembly GCF_000696425.1). NCBI lineage: Eukaryota > Metazoa > Chordata > Mammalia > Dermoptera > Cynocephalidae > Galeopterus > Galeopterus variegatus. The sequence goes on from NW_007726711.1 coordinate 295,388, forward strand.
AGTTTAATCATAACTACTTCAAAAATATTTTTCTTTAAAAAAATTTCTCAAGAAACCTGTCCAGTCTAAAAAGCAAATAATCTAATACTTTTAAAAACACAAAGACTTTGAGGGGAGAGTGTACAGATCATAGACATAATTAGTAATAACATATTTGAGAGAATCCCTGGTATTTTATATTTACATTTGGTTATTTTTATAAAGCCAAAACTCAAAAAGCAAGATCATGTGAAGTCTGGTAGTTACTTGAGGTAAGGGGTAGCTCTCATTTAATTAGTATCATTAAAATACATTTCTCTGTTTAGGTCTTAAGATTATCCAGATCTCTGTAGATCCTTGTTCCAAGATTTTTCCTAACATGAGAGATGTGAGATTCTGGAATTCTCATCTTTGTTCACATTCCAGGGACAACTTTCCAGAAGTACAGAAGAAAATGTGAATTGAGTCCTTAATGGATGATATTACAATAATTATAGAATTCCCTGGGAACTCAAAGATTGTAAGGGTCAAATAATTGCCCCTTCTTGTTTTCAAAAAACAAAAGCATACCAAATAAAACACTACTATAAGTTGGCAAAATATTTCATTTCATAGTTATCTGACCTTTTGAGATATGAAAATAATAGCATCAGGAAGATCACATGAACTTTTAAAAATCTGTTTAAATAAAAGCTACTAAGTTAACATGACTTAACGATAACTTAATGTTCATAAAATGTTAAGACCTCGAGAAATAACAAATAATTATATATTTTCTTTTCTTGTCAGAACTTACAGTAAAAATGTTGAAGGACAGGACTTGCTTTTGAAAGAATACCCTAATGACTCTAGTAGCAGTCAGCAATGCACTACTGAAAGTCCTCTTGAGTTTCCTTCAGAGAGCCAAGGTCTGTGTGCACAGGGCTCACCTTCTTTAAATGAAAGTCAAGAAATGAAGGTAAGTGTAATATATGACTAAACTTCTAAACTTTCTTTTAAATGCCTTTTAACTTTTTTTTACTTGTTTGTAGAAATTGCTTATTGCAAATTAAGTTTCATCGTTACATAAATTCGGTAAGACAATTCAGTAGAGAATGCTGGGTACAAATCAGGAGATCTGTATTCCAGTAGTCTAGTTCCATCACTAACTATAACCACTTTTTGTGTAACGTGTCAGTACCAATTTCCATCTACTCATTTATCTGCCAGGAAATGGGGACACCATCGATGTTTCCTCACAAAACAAATCTGATTAATGGAGAAAAGCACCTCGTACACACTAAATGTTAGCTGCTATTTCTCTTAATCCTCTTACAAAAGGTTTTTACTTGTTCCCCAGTAGATCCAGTCCCCACCTCAAGGTGAGAATTTTCTAACACTGCAGTACCCATAAAGTTTGTGCACCTTTCTTCATAAACAGATGTTGAAAAAGAAGAACCAGATCTAGAATGGAGAGAGTGGAGACTATAGAAATTAATAGGCAAGTTGTAGGAAGCTCAGGAAAGAAAAAGTCAATAGATATCTGTAATAATGATGGAATGAAAATGAAGATATTTAAGTAGAAGCAGATCAAACTTAATACTTTCCCAAAGTTCTCTTAGGCTGAAAATGAAGACCAATGCCCTATGACAGCATTTTCTCTTCTTGGCAGAGGCTGAGTAAAGCAATAATTCCCAAAGGTCACTTAATTCTCAGCACGTTCCATTTTGAGTTGAGATATTTAGGTCCAAATAAAAATTTGTACATTTATGTGCTAAAAGAACAGAATAACAGTAATTACAAAATTGACATTTACAGATTACTTGACGTGTGAATTTAAACAAAATAAATTAGTTGAAACTTAACTGAAAATGTTTCCCCTTTCAGTCTTTGTGCTGGGAACTACGGGCTTTTCCGCTGAAGGATGAAGACACAGCAGCCTTATTATACCAAGATGAAAAAAAGGATCAGATTGAAAGGTCAAACACAGCTTTCCATGATGAAATCTTTTGTACCAGTGCACCAGAGAATGTACACCATCCAAAAAAGCAGTCAGATGGAATGGAAGAGTATAAAACCTTTTGTCTAGGACTCACTAATGTTAAAAAATATAGGTGACAGGGAACAGGTTAAGAAAACTATGTAAGTGAAGTGAAGTGAAGACAGGAGGAAAAAAAGCCCTGTTCTGGATCTCTCACCACTCTGGTCACAATTCCAGAATCAGAGCATGTACTACTGCATGTATTAATCTTTTATTCTGTTTATGAAACAGGCAAGATAAGTCTCTTTTTCCTTCTTGAACCACAGGAGTAATTAGCTTTTCACCTACAGACAAGTGCTAGTCATTTGTGTTTATCATGCAAATTACAAGCACCAAGATATTAACTGCTGCAATTTTATGTCAAATCATATTAGTGGGTAATTTTTAAGACTATAAACCCACACATACATACATATATATACACACACAAACCTGTGTGTCAGATGACAGCTGTTCTTTTTCCTATACACATGGTAATTCATTGAAATTGCCTCTGAAATATATTAGAATATACAAATACTTGTGTATAGAATATATCACATATGCACACACATACATAGTTTTTAAAAAAACACTGTCAATGACTCACTCCACTTGAATATGTATGTATGAACTACCCTATGAAAATATAAACTGCAGTGTATATAAAGCGTGGGTTTCCACTGATAAAAGATATCTAAAAGTCTTGACCATGGAGAGGGAGGGTTTTTTTGTTTTTTTTTTTAACATGTTTAACCAATAGTAGAAGTTATTTATGGAAACTGTTACACAAGATAACACAATACTCCTTTTTTCGAAATCACTGGTATCTGTTAGACTAACGCCTAACAGAATAAGACAAGGAAATTAGAATTAAATATTGATTCATTTTAAATCTATCACATCTTTGGAAACTCAACTTGCATTTTATCTACTTTATGTATCTTAGAAAGACAAGACACCAATTTAAAATGAGCAACAAACAGAAAAGTCCCATCAGTCTAAAATTTTTTAAATGGTTGTATTTCTAGCTAACTAGCTAGAAATTAGTAATTCTTGCTAGAATTAGTAATTAAATGGAATTACTAATTGCTAGCTAATGTAGAAATATTGCATATTTCTAGCTAATTTGGTCATTCCTTGCCATAGCTTATTCTATTCAAAGGAACATCTATTCTTACTTGCATCCTAGATTGAGAATTAAATTTTTTCAAATTTTTAAAATGAAAAGTGTACATTCAGGAAAATTCCTTTTGAAGCTACTATACCATTTTTTCCTATATGAAAGTTGAGGAAAATTTATATGAATCACTTTTTGTCATATAAAAAAGATTAGTCAAGTTGTAGTGCCCATATACGTGAAAATCCTGGCCATCTGGCCTAGTCTGTGGGATTTGACACTAAGTTTTTGTTAGGGACTGGAAACTGGTCCCTTTAAAGGGGGGAAAAATTCAAATTCAGTACTGACAAACTTTTGCTTGTAGTTTTACTGTACATTTATTTTTAAAGAAAAAGAAAACAAAAGCCAGACAAACTCAAGTTGTCCAGGCAAATAAACTCAAATCTTTGTTACGTCTGATATTATAATCTTCTATGTAAATTTTTTAATTAAAGTTATTTCTAAATGCCTTGTGTTGTTTGATTTGATCAAATGCCACCTATTCACGACACAAACCTTTCCTAAGCCAAAATAAAAACAAACATTGAGAAACAAATTGTAGTATAGGAAAAAGCTAAGCAAGCTCTATTCTGTACACGTTAACATTCTTATTTTTCGAAACTTATTTCTCAAAACTCACAGGAGCTTCAACAAGTTTAATGATACTGGTCCTATTATTTCTTGCCATATTTATTACATAGCAAGAGTATTTACAAGATGAAGTAGCTGACATTATTTGTAGTCTCTGTATAATTTAGAACACAGTTATCAATATTTAGTTTATGGGTTAACTCTGTACCCTGTCACCTCTTAGCCTACCTGGTCTTTCTTGGAATAAAGTATACATCCTTGAGGTCAAGATCCATAGTTCCAGAATATTCTCAGCCATCTGGTTCTGCTACAGGTTAAAATCAGATGAAATAAGACAATGTTAAGTAAAAGAAGCTTCTTTTGTCTAACATACCTCCCAAAGGCTCCATTTGTAAAAAGAGAACAGACCAGAAATCCTATGCTTTACTGGATCCTTTCTATGGTACCAGCCTATTGCTGAACTTTAATTTCTTCATTTGTAAGATGGGGACAAAAATTCCTGTCCTACAACTTACAGGAGTGATTTATAGATTTACTGAGACTACAAGAAAATACTTTATAACTCACAAAACTTAAATTTATATAATGCTAGCCACTTTGTATCGAGCATCCTCTAATCGAGGAACAGTACTGGAAGCATTACATATATGTTACCTCTTTTAATCCTCAACACAACTCTGCATGGTTGTGATGATTACATTCAACATATAAACGAGTTATCAGAACTGCAACAAAGTGAAAAAAAGTTGCTAAGGTCAAATAGGCTACAAAGGGGGCAGAGTCAGGATTCTACCCAATATTACTTCCAAATACAGGCTTCCTCTTCCTTTCTACTCAGAGTTAACACAGCAGCATTATTTAATGTCTTTAAGACTAGTGAGTGAGATTAAGAAACCCAGGGGTGGGGAGGAATCAACGAATAACCTGCTCAAAGAAAACACTGATAAAATCCATGCTTGAATTTTAGAACCCTTGGGCTTCATACATTGTTTTTATAGCCTTTATGAATCAAGTATAAAGTGAAAAGTGAAAAATAAAAATTTCAGATGCAATAATATGGTATGCCAACCCACACAAACATATTTTTAAGTTCCAGTCTACTCATATTATCAAGCGTAAAAACAAATCACAACTGACACAAAATAAGAAAAACATAGGACTTCCTCTGATTTTGGAAAAACAGCAAAATATTCTGTTTTGAAATACAGAAAGTTTTTTTCATAGTAGCTACTATGCCCTCCTTAGGCATTAAGACATATTTCTGTTTCTAACTTTAATATAGCCGTATTTTTACTCTTTATAAAAATTAAGTCTCCCAGTAAAAACAGGGTATTTCGCACTAATTTTTAAATTGCATCTCTAAAAATGTAGTTATACACACCAATTTCTAACCTCTTAGAACATTCTGCACAATAGATTTTAATTAGTGGAATGAATAATTGCTCAGAAAAGCAGCACTGCCTCAACTGCAATATTATTTGGTAGTCAATATTACTGTTTTCTAGTAAACGAAGATTTCATGAGCAGAAAACATTGCGCTCCTTGTGGTTTCATCGATCAAGAGAACGTTTCTGAGCGGCTTCTGAGCAAACATTTCTTAACAGGTTGATCACAGATCTCGGGTCTTCACTCCTCATAATGGCACTGCCAGACACAATCATGTTAGCTCCTGCCTGGAAGAAGTAAACATTTAGGTTATGCCTCAAAGGAAGATGCAGAAGAGCCTAAAACAGAATTCCTGGACTAGAGTTTCTACCCTTGCATCTGTCAACACTTTATCTGTACAAAAGCTGCTTTGAGAAAAGCAGACTTAAGCAATATAAATCAATGAGGAAAGAAGTTAAAATGTTCACAAATGAGCACATGAAATTATTTTTAAATGTGTCTAAGAAATCATCGAACTTTTTGGTAAACCAACTCTAGATAAACTATGCGGTATCTTTGCTAATATTTATATAAGGTTTAAAACCCTTTAATCCTCAATTCTATAAAGGTATTTTCCAATATATACCACTGCCTTCACAGATACAAAAAAAAAATACTTTTAATATTTGAATTATTTACATAAGTTTGAGATAGTCTGAAAGGACAAATATTGCTAAATTGTGAAACTATCCATATATATGGCAACATCAAGTTGAAATAATTTCTCATTTTTATGTCAGATGCTTCACTGCATTCCAGAATGGTCTTGAGGTGGCTTAAAAAAGATTTTTAAGACAATATTTTTAATGTGAAAACAAATCAAAAAGAAAAGCAAATAAGATGGGTCCAAATTTAGCTCTGAGCTTCTGAGGATTTGACTCAGGAAACTCACTCTGTTATGTGATTCACTGCTAAAAGAAAGGGTGAGAAGGGAGAGAACCACAGACAGAAAAATTTCTCCAATGAGACGCTGTCACTTTTGACAGAGCATTACACCTCCAACAACATTTTTCACAGAAATTATAAAATGAGTTTTACAGGGTTACCACTTAACATGTCTCTTCATTTAAGCAGGAATAGCATTACAGCAAAGCACAGTTCAGTAAAAAGCCATACCACAAGGCCTCAAAAGGATATGTGCTCACTACTAATCATCTGGCCAGCCCCTCTTCCATAAACCTATCACTGCCAAACAGTGATAGGTATGTATCAAGCCGGTAAGTTATACAAGTTGGAAGTGAATATACATTGCACTGCTGAACAAAAGCACGCCATGTAAGCTCTAATCACCCACAGTGGTACAGGAAGTGCTGACATCCTCTTACGAAGCTCAAGTGCCTAAGCTAAGCTAGCAACCTGAAGGAGGAAAAAAAACCAAACAAACAACAACTTATATCACATCTACATAGAGGGCCAAAGGGGTGTTTAGATAGGGCCAAACTGGTATCAGGCCTAAATTTTCATCAAAAAATGGTCCAGTCAGTTGTCAGAAGGGACAATTTAACTAATACACCTAGGTTCTAAAGAAAAACATAACAAGGAGGTATCTTTTCTTCTCTATTTTAGAAAAATTTCTCACTCCAAGACTCTGGTATTTAATGATCTTCCAAAGGGCTGGCATTCAATATACTTTTTTCAAAAAAGAACTTTCTTCATCATTATTGAGATAACCAGAATTTACTATTTAACAATTTATGTGATTTTAGAATATTCACTTATTGTTTTTAATTTTAATAATTCTGCTTTTGAACAAAAAACACTTTTCCAAGAAAGAAAGTCAATTTAAGAAATGTAAGGGATATCTCTTTGGCCCAGAATACAATGTCCTGGAGATTATATTTGACATAAAATTGGTCTAATCACAGTGGAGCAGCAGTCTCACCTCCGCACATTTATGGACAGTGTCGGGACCTACTCCACCATCGACCTCTATATCCAAAGATGGGAACTGGGTCCTCAACCAGTGAACCTAGATATACATGAGGAAATAAGTAACTCCTAAAGTGGATATGTGGGGGAAAAAAACAACCAAAAAATCAAACAGACAATATTAGCCATTAAAACTCCAAATGTCTCCAATAGTATCTATATCAATACAAAACATTATTGGGGAAAACTTGCTTTTTAATGTGCTGAAACAAATTAAGTTTTATAAAACAAGCTTTGTTTTGTTTGGCAAGTGGTGTTAAATTTGTCATGGCTTTGCAGAGATTATACTTCATGGAAACAAGATAAAGACAAATGTTCATTATTTGATGAAAACTCTTAAGAGATCTAAAGGTTACAGAGATAACAGTTTCAAAACAGGATTTCAAGATAAAGGTGTAATATCTTTTCTGATTTCCAAAATCTAACTCAGTGTTTATCATACTGTATCACAATGATGTGTAGGCATCCCTGTCTCCTCACCTTTGGAACAGGACGTGTAAATACGTCTTGTTACTATATGCTTACTGAGTGAACACATAAAAGCCTCAACCAGAATCAATTACTTCTTTTACCTTTGGCATCATATCTTCCATGAATTTCTGCCCTCCAAACCCAGGTTCCACCGTCATAACCAAGGCCATATCTATTTGGTTAGCCCATGGTGCCAAATACTCAACCGTAGTTCCTGGTTTGATGGCAAGGCCAACCTGTAACAGAGACAAATTTGCTGCATCACATTAACAATTATTTCCATATTATATTATTGTGGCATATGAGGCCCGGTAGAAATATCTATTCTTATAAAAAGGTTCCAAAAGGCAGTAACTTTTAGAAAACATTAACAGAATATATAAATCCTATCTGACAAACTCTGGCTTCATAGCAGAAGAACAGCTGCTTATGCCAGGTCTTCTTTACCTATCATTTCCTATTTTCCACAAAATCTTCCAAACTCTGAGAGTGAAAGCATAAAACATTACAGTTATCACTGACATCTTACTTTCATCCCATTCTCCCGAATATCTTTAATCAAAGCTCCTGGGTTCTCAGTAGCCTCAAGATGAAAGGTGTATTGATTGGCTCCTGCTACAGCCATTGGCTTTACCCATTGTTCCGGCCTGGACACCATCATGTGCATGTCTGGAAAGAAAAGACACACCTCCTAAATATTACTGAAAGGAAACTACCTGGGTCATATTATTGAAGCAAGCCCACCACAGTTTGTGCCATTTCGGATATAAACTCTTCTGGCCTCACAAGAATTGTTATTTAAATAGTTATATTTCAGTATAGGTAGTTTCACTTTGTCCTGAAGACAAGATTTTGGTTTAATTCATTTACAAAAAACATTTATTCACAAAAACTGCTGTATGTGAAAAGTAACAACTAAAAATCAGGAAACCCAGGTTCAGGAAATGTCACTCGAAAAAACTTAAAAGGAGCCCTATTATCTATGCAGACTTGTTTCCTCTAAGAAAGCTAAATTAAGTGATTCTTTCCATTTATTCTTTTGACCAACAATTACTGAATACTTATTGCATCGTTACCTTCTATAGGGCCCTAGGAATAGACCACAAAACAGATGAAAATCTCTGCTGTCATGGGGATTACATTCTCAGTGGGAGACACAAACAATAAACAAAATAAGTAAGTAAAACACATACTAGGTTGGCTGTTAATAAGGCCAGTGTGGCTGAGGTAGGGGGTGTACCAGGAGAGTAGATGAGGTCAGAGAGGCATGCAGTGAGGAGAGACAACACAGTGTTCTTCAGGCCATCGGATTTTAGTCCAAATGACATGAGAGAAATACCACAGGATTATGAGTGAAGAAATGACAAGATCTGACTGAGGAGTCTACTACGGCAAAAACCCAGGTGAGAAACGATGAGACAGCAATTGAGGATGGCAAAAAGAGGTAGGATTCTGACAGTGTTCTGAAGGTACGACCAAGAGGAGTTGCTGAGGGAGCAGAGCTGGAGGGTGAAAAGAAACTCAGGACGGTGCCAAGGATTTTGAACTCAGCAACTAGAAGAACAGAACTGCCATTAACTGGGAGGCAGAAGACTGTGGGAGAAGGAACAGATTTAGGGGGAAGGACATGTAGACGAAAAGAAGCCTGACTTTCGTCCTGATTCTAAAGCTCAATTCATACAAATGGGTAAGGGGAAAATGGGCATGGCCTTCTTACAGATTTCGACTTAAAACGTAATAGCATTTCAAAAGAAGGAGAGGACAGCTTTAAAGAGGCTAAACCAAGAAAGAACCCTGTGAAGAATCACATGCTGGAGAGATGGTAGGGAGCAAAGCTTTTGATTTTTTCTGTTTTGCTAGAGGAAGCACATTTCTGACTTAGCTAAGTTATATTTAAGAAAAGAATTCTATTATTCCAGAACTCAACCAAGATTATAAAATGCAATAAAGCTTTAAAAAAATTTCAGGACAGGAGTATACAGTCTGACTACTGAAGCCAAGAATGACATTTATATTTCCAAACTAGCAAAAGTAATTAAATTAGAACATGTTTTAATAGGTAAAACTTTATTCTTAAAAAAACGTATTTAATCTGATGTTCAGGACAGGAGTATACAGTCTGACTACTGAAGCCAAGAATGACATTTATATTTCCAAACTTACAAAAGTAATTAAATTAGAACATGTTTTAATAGGTAAAACTTTATTCTTAAAAAAACGTATTTAATCTGATATTTCTTATTTCTTTGTATTATAAAAAAGGAAAAGTCAATCTGGTTTAAAATATCTAATTTACTCACTCCTTAAGTTACCAGACTAAGTCATCCTTATTCAATCTCTAGCATGCAGTATCCTCTAGAAACTCTCTCTGAAGAATCTCAATGTTCAAGAAGTCACTGGTGGGCCGGCCCGGTGGCGCACTGCTACAGTGCGCCACTTGGGAGTGCGGTGGCACTCCCGCCGAGGGTTCGGATCCCACATACAGACCGGCTCCCGCTCACTGGCTGAGCGAGGTGCGGGAGCAACGCCGAGGTTTGCAATCCCGTTGCCG